>NC_136803.1:5650627-5878127 GCF_951216825.1 Electrona antarctica | reverse complement strand
AAGCCTATGGAGAAAATTAACGGGGAATTCACTTCTGGGTCGTACGTCGTCATGAAAGGGGGCGGGACTGCGACGCTCTATAGGAAATGTGTTTCAGCAACTGAAGTCTCCCTAACAAACATATAACGTAAGAGACATTTGTTGAGAGTGTGTTGGTAGATGTTGAATTAGCCCCAGAGCCTTAGATATAGACAGTTACGCAAACTGCGTTCACTTCATGGGGCTTCAGTCCAATGGCGGCTCTCCTACATAGACTTCTATTGAGCGTGGGGACAACCAACTGGGACAACAGCCCAGCTTTAATGATCTTAAATCCCTTTTTTTTGTAGTAATAGTACAACATAAACATTAAAGAGACTTTAGTTGTCACTGTACAATACTTTAAAACAGTTGTCATGTTGCACACATGCTTAAAGTAGCTCTTGTTTGCACCACCCTTGTTGAAAACAATGTATTTCCAACTCCAGCTTGGCTCAGTTCAGGGCTGCATGAACAGCGCCTCATGCCCCTCTAAATGTCTGTGCACGCCACTGCAGTACTAACCTGACTCCGCCAGATGGGGGAGCAGAGAGTACAATGGGTTCCCCCCTCAGGAGGGGGGAACCCAGTGTACTCTCTGCTGCCCCATCTGGCGGAGTCAGGCCACTGCAGTACGCCGCTTATTCCTAAATCCTTTGTGACAGTAAAAAGCTGGGAGAAATATGAGGGACACAACTAATACCATCATACTCACTGCAGCCATCCTTTATTCTAAAGTCACCCCATCTGATGTACAGTACAGCTGAACGCAGTGTCTCTGGGGTGGTATAAACTATGAACCAGGGTGGTAATGTCTCATAACACATGACCTCCAGGCCTTGTCATGGCATACTAGAAAGGGTGACCTCTGTTGAGAAGTGCTGTTAGAAGTTCTGTCTGTCTGTGTCTGTGTCTGTGTCTGTGTCTGTGTCTGTGTGTCTGTGTGTGTGTCTGTGTGTGTGTCTGTGTCTGTGTGTGTCTGTCTGTGTCTGTCTGTGTGTCTGTGTGTCTGTGTGTCTGTGTGTCTGTGTGTCTGTCTGTCTGTCTGTCTGTCTGTCTGCCTGCCTGCCTGCCTGCCTGCCTGCCTGCCTGCCTCCCTGCCTGCCTGCATTTATCTGAATGTTTATAATTGCTGCTAAATTAATTTGGATAAAATGATAAAGCATCACAGCTTTAATCTTGTAGACATTCCTCTTACAGAATTTAATTTCCAACCATCATTCATGTCTACAGTTTAGCATCTATGGAGATGGCAGGCATTTAAAAGAAGGAAAAGAAAGTGCAGCAAATGCAGCTCTAAATAGAACTGCATGGCATTTATCTTTGATTGATTGTTTCATTGTGTTCAACTGTCTGTCCATCATTAGTATTGAGCAGTGACACAAAAGCTCTGGCTATCAAAGTGAAATGACAAGGTTTTCACAAGCCAGAAAGAACTCTGGAGTTCCTGCTGTGTTTTCTCACGGCAACCTAAATTGCATTATTAGAAGGTGTGAATACTTGCGTTAAATTGTTTTTTCAACCGTACGTGGCCTAATGGCTTTCAATTGGCACACACTACTAGATAATAAGAAACTGAAGCACTATCTTCAAGTGCATCTCCACAGGGGTGTGTTGGGAAGCCGTCTTCCTTACAAGCTCATTTTCAGTCTTACAAAAAAGGCTGTGTCTTGCATTATTTACTTCAATTCACAGAATGAATGTGCAGCAAGGGTAATTACAGGTGCAGTACCTTATAAAGAACACCACTGTTGCATTAAAACAGCTAAATAAAGACCTGGAAATGAACTTAATTACATGCTTTGTCAAAAACACAGGAATGAAATGTCCTCCTGTGGCTATAAATAAACCCTGCAGACCACCTGCAGTGCTGTATGACTTTAATGTGCTAACGAACTTTACTGTTTTCATCCTACGGACGGTCATGTTCAACAACTTCAGAAACTTTATACATCCATGTATGATAACAGCATCCTAAGGTTAGCAAGGAATATCACCTCTAATACTAAGCATGTGTTGTATGGAGAATATAGGTTTCTACCTTCAGGAAGGAGATATGGTGTACCAGCATACAACAAGGTCAGACTAAAGAGGTCCTTTGTCCACCAGTCGACCTTGATGCTTAATCAGGAGTCGAAGTAGCCACAGGATAATCTAAGCGGTGGATATTGCTCTTGTCTTCATGTCTTTATGTATGTAAATTGTCTTGTTCTTTATGTTATGTCAAATGTGTGTACGTATATGTGTTCTGCATACTTGGCTGCTGTGTCGCAAGACAAATTTCAGTGTGAACTGACAATAAAGTACTATATCATATCATATCTTATCATGTTGGTCTCTGTTGGTCACCTTGATACCCCCCCAAAAAATATAACCTGACTAAACTGGAATGCCATGAAACTTGCTGAAGGTATGCATGCAGATCGCAGGAAAAGTTACAGATACAAAGGCATAGAAGTGCAGTAGGTACAGAAGAATAACATCACAATAAACAACACATATTAATTTAAAAGTATAAAGACTAGAGTAATCCATCCTCTACTAGGCCAAACAGGCTCTTCCAAAAAAGAAATGTTGACACAGGGAAGAGCAGCAGGAAAAAAATCCTCTTTGGCTGCTATTTTCGATAGCCCACATGCCATATTTCCTCATTTCCTCATGTAAATGGGCCAATTAAAACAGTTATACGTATATGCTCACGTTACGATGGTAGATATGTATACATTTTTTGTAATTCAGGTCAAAATTGGGGACTTATGCAGTCCCACCATTATGTTGCTCAGCCACAATTCGGTGTCAGGGTGCTTCCATTACTTGTTCATTTGCCAACTAACAAGGTTGTCAATCATTGGTGTTTATATTTACATATAAATCTATCTATTTGTGTTGGAATTTAATCGTGTGCAGGTTTATCAAAACATTAACATTCCCCACATTTATTGTGCAAAACATACCCCCCCCCCCAAAAAAAGTAATAAATAATAAATAGCTGAAAATGCTGATATAATTTCAGCGCATGCTGTGTTTTTAATGAGCACTGACCATACATGATTGGATTTATAATCAAATGGCATATGCATGAACTATTAGCCGATAAACCCAAGTAATTATTAACTGACTCCAAACTGCGTTCTCCAGCATTTCATTAGATTTTGTACAGAAGACTTTCAGGCCTGATTAATGTGTAATTGAACTGATACCATATTCGTTTCGGTAGTAGAATTTAAACAAAATCTATTATTATACCACCAAAATAATGATGTGGTATCATGAATGTGCAAATTGTGTAATTGGTTATGGTGGCAAGGGTTGAGCCATGATTAAGCCATTGAGACCATATTCTAAAGTTTTCTGAAAAGCCTATGATTCTACATCAGTGGTTCTCAAACTATTTCATGTCAAGGACCCCAAAAACTATATGTATTCGGCCGCCGACCCCCATCTGAAAATATGTTGTTCCAGGGACACCCACATATAAGATATGATATGAGTTTAAAAAAAAACGTTCGCTGTGAAAGAATATATTCAAAGTTTTGCGCCACATTTTTATGATTTTTCAAAAAATCCTATTTTTCAACAGCTAAAGTTTAAAATAGTGGTTAAAAGCTATAAGATGCGCTCCAGGTCTTAATGTGTAAAAAGAGACAAGCAAGGTCATCACAAATCACTAATATCACACTGATGTCTTCTGATCTTCATTGATATAAAGATCACTGCCTCTGTGTCTCTCTCCGGGCCTTCAGCTGCTGTGCATCTCAGTTTGTTTTCAATGTTCATCACCACAGACTTTGTGAATGACCAACATTGATGATGCTACACCGGAAGCGTTGCATACTAATGTCTTGTCTGCAGCGTGAGGATGCAGCACAGCTTGGAAAATATCCCCTAATTAGCTTTTTTATCTGCGGCGTACAAGATACTCTATGCATGCCATGACTGTTGAAGAGGAGAGAAGAGAGGAGAGGAGAGGAGAGGAGAGGAGAGGAGAGGAGAGGAGAGGAGAGGAGAGGAGAGGAGAGGAGAGAAGAGAAGAGACTTTCTACTGGGTTTTCAAGCTGCATCCTGTGTCAAATTAAATTCCTTGCATGAAACATACTATAAAGTGTTTCTGGTTCAAAAGACAATGCAACATGAAACGCCAAATTGAACTTTAATGTTGTGATTTGACTGTAGCGTGGACTCACTGACGCCTCCTCCATAGTGGGGACTCTGGGGAGGAGGCGTCAGTGAGTCCACGCTATACAGTCAAATCACAAACATGACTCAAGTCACTCAACAGACCACATTGGAGGACGACTGACGACTCCTTGATGAACTCCCGTTTTCACAGCCAGTCTCCGCAGCTCCCTATAGCAACTCATCGTATTTCGGCACCGCAGGAGGTAAAGGCATCAGTATAATAACTATAATACAGAGAGAGACCGGCACACATACTGTAGAGTAGACAGAATGTGCTGCTCACACAGCGTGCAGTCCAACTGCATTTCATGTCTCCTAGTCTGGCAGCCGGGGGTGTGGACTGGGACATTTGGTAGATCGTTTTCTTTTTATTGGCCTAAAATATTGTCTATATACAATATATATATACGGTATTCATGAATCCAGTTGCCAATGCGCTGACGGGCAATTTTTTATAGGGGTTTATATGTGACCATACCATTAAAGCTGCTAGCAATAATATGTCAAATTTTTAATGATCTAGGGGCCGCAATCTGTATTCAAAGATGTTCCTAATAGAAGCTCTGTCATTGGTCGATTTGCCTGTCTACTTCCTGATTGGTTGAATCTCAGGAACGCAATGTGTTGACAGCTGGGCATGACGTATATTAGCAGCGACATTGCTTTCATATGTAGTTTCAAGGCCAAATTAATTCAATTTTCTCCAGAAACTGGCTGTATCAAATATGAATGGACATCATTAACGACGCACAGCCACCCCCCTTGACAGAAAGGCCGGGATGATCGGTTTATTTTTCAAACACAGTTCTTATATGAAGCGACCTAAAATCCCCCTATGGGGATTTCAATGTCGCCCTCAACTGAAAGTGATGTCGGACTTCGGTGCTCTATTTTGGGCACATTTGGGCTAAGTGGCTATGGACGTTTTTAGCCCAAGGAGCCTTATATAGGTTGTTAATGCTATGGTCACATATGTATATCCCCCTATAAAAAGAATTGCTCAATACTGACAGCCGGTCAGCAAGTTGATTCAGACAATATTTTAGGCCAATAAAAATGTCCCACTTTAAATAAAAGAAGCCTGTTGGGTGACGGACTATCCTCATTGAGGAGCCGATGGTGTAGCAGGGGACAAGATGGTGTAGCAGGGGACAGGATGGTGTAGCAGGGGACAAGATGGTGTAGCAGGGGACAAGGATGGTTAGCAGGGGACAAGATGGTGTAGCAGGGGACAAGATGGTGTAGCAGGGGACAAGATGGTGTAGCAGGGGACAAGATGGTGTAGCAGGGGACAAGGATGGTGTAGCAGGGGACAAGGAAACTATCCTCATTGAGGAGCCGATGGTGTAGCAGGGGACAAGGAAACTATCCTCATTGAGGAGCCGATGGTGTAGCAGGGGACAAGGAAACTATCCTCATTGAGGAGCCGATGGTGTAGCAGGGGACAAGATGGTGTAGCAGGGGACAAGATGGTGTAGCAGGGGACAAGGAAACTATCCTCATTGAGGAGCCGATGGTGTAGCAGGGGACAAGATGGTGTAGCAGGGGACAAGGAAACTATCCTCATTGAGGAGCCGATGGTGTATCAGGGGACAAGATGGTGTAGCAGGGGACAAGGAAACTATCCTCATTGAGGAGCCGATGGTGTAGCAGGGGACAAGGAGCCGATGGTGTAGCAGGGGACTATCCTCATTGAGGAGCCGATGGTGTAGCAGGGGACAAGGACTATCCTCATTGAGGAGCCGATGGTGTAGCAGGGGACAAGGAAACTATCCTCATTGAGGAGCCGATGGTGTAGCAGGGGACAAGGAAACTATCCTCATTGAGGAGCCGATGGTGTAGCAGGGGACAAGGAAACTCTCCTCATTGAGGAGCCGATGGTGTAGCAGGGGACAAGGAAACTCTTTAGTGGTTCTTCTTTACCCACAAATCAAGTGATAGTGAGTTCTACTGAATATTTTAACTTTAGCTCAGTCATTTTTATAACTTAATTAAGCTTGAATAAATCACGACACTCTGGACAAATGCCACCATTAATATTGCATAGTACCTCACAAGGGTGTTCCCCAGACAGTTGATTGTAGCCCCTCAGGAATCCACTAACTCTTTAGCAATCTGAGAACCCACATGCAAATAAAGGAGAACCAGCGCCCTCTTTTCCTGAAAAGAAAACAGAAGTAGGAATAGTTTTTGTGTTAGTCAAAGGTCATATAAGAACATCGAACTGAAATACCATAATAATTTGCTATACACAAGGTATAATTTTGCATTACATTTTCATCGTAAACATTGTCAACTACAGCTCTTTAATGATAAATCAGTCTTTCCACATCACTGAAATTAAACGTCTGGGGACCACCAGTGGGCCTTGAGGGCCTTCCAGGTGATTGAGAGTATAATAACCAAATGGATTAAGGGTCCATTTGGTTTCATGTTACGCTCTCAAGAGTTAAATTATTGTTAAAAATCTGCATTACTCGGGAGTTTCCGGTGACGCTACACAAGATGGCAGCTTAGTAACAGAGCTCCGGGTATCAGCCCATATATTCCCCTAATTTAGTAAGTTTTATACATCCAGATTTATACAAACTGAGTGAATAATGAATGGGGAAAAGAATCAGGGTAAAAAAGGAAAATATGAGTTAAGAAACACCGCTGTTGAACAGAGGAACGAGGAGGACGCGAACGCTGGGAAAACAACAGCAGGACAAGATGGAGGAGGCGGCAACAGCATAGCCCGGTGTCCCGACATGGAGACGGTGGATTCACTTCGCAAAGTTGTGAGTGAAGTTATGACCGCGGGTTTGGCTACAATGCAAGCCGAACTGAAAAAAGATCTCGCTGAATTCCGTATAGGCTTCCGAGAAGATATTAAAAAACAAATGGAGGAGTTTAAGACGGAGCAGTGAAACGTGTCGGGGAAATGGAGGAAGGCCTTGCTAATATGGAAAGATGGGACATTGGTGTCAAGGACACTCTTCTTCAACTGCTATCCGACCAACAGGTACTACAAGATAAAGTTTATTTTATGGAAGGGTACTCCAGACGCGAAAACATAAGAATATACTCCATTCCTGAAGGGGCTGAACTGGCGGAGGAGGGGGGCTCCACAATCAAGTTTGTTGAAAATTTGATAAAGACTGAACTTGGGGACTTGGATTTGGGTCAAAACCAGAGCTTTGGAATTATGCGAGCCCACAGGGTCGGACCAAAGCCCCCCGCGACCGCCCCGCCACGCTCTATGGTGATTCGATTTCTTCAATTCACAGTGAAGGAGAGAGTCATCCACACCGCTTGGAGGAAAAAGCCTGGGCCGTGCATTAATGGAAAACGGGTGTATTTCGATCATGATTACGCAGACGAAGTGCAAAAAAAGAGAAAAGAATATGTTCCTGTTAAAAAAGCCCTACTACAGAAGAAGATACGATTTCAAACCCCGATGACCAGAATGAGAGTTGAATTGGACACTGGTGCCGTTGTTTACGACAGCGCACTACAAGCAGCGGAGGACTTGCGGAAGAGAGGAATCGACATCGGTGATATCGTCCCGGCCACCACCAAGAAGAAGAAGGGCATGACTGCGGAGGCGCTGACCCAACTTCTGCCTTGGGAGATAGTGGGACCCAGACGTGCGTCGCAAGGAGCTAAACAGCGCTTTCAACAACAGGTTCGAGAGAGGCTGAGTGAATACCGCAGGACGGACTCTGACGATACAGGAGAAGTTGGAGTCTTGGAGAAACGTCCTGATAAGAGGTGAACGACCTATCTCCGACCTCTTGGAGCACGGTGTGTGATACAGTTAATCATACAAATGATAAATATCCTTTGAATACGTTTAAAAAAGTAATGATTACGGGCTGATACTTGTACTGTGAACTGTCGCCACTTTTTTTTTTTTTTTGCTTGTTCTATTAGCTAGAGAGGGGCCCCACCTAGTGGCCAGATCCCCTCATTACTTTAAAGACATACAGATGTCTTTTATTTCCCTAGGAAATTCTCTGTGTTTTTTTTGTTCTGTTTTATTGTCTTTTTGTTTTTGTTTTCTGCTGAGGTCCGGGCTGTTGTTGTTACAGGTACAATGTATGTTCTTTGAAATGCAGGTTTTTGTTGGAACCACAGGCTTGAGGTCTAGGTTACCTATTTGTTCAAAATCTAGATTACAGGGCTCGCTTGTTGGGGCTGTAGTATTACTCACACAGGGTTCAATGCAAAACAAAATATGAATCTTCAACATTATAACTTATTATCCCTAAATGTAAATGGGTTAAATAGCCCCATTAAGAGGAGCAAAATGATATCAAAAATGAAGAAGGAGAAGATAAATATTGCTTTCTGGCAGGAAACACACCTGTCTGATGCAGAACACGAAAAATTAAAGAAAATGGGGTTTAGGAACACTTATTTCTCCTCATATAAAAACGGTAAAAAAAGAGGGGTTGCTATCCTGATTTCTAACTCAATTCAGTTTGAACTCATATCCAAATTAATTGATAAAGAGGGCAGATATGTTCTATTGAAGGGAAAGTTGGACCAAAAAGAAGTTACATTATTTAATGTCTATGCTCCCCCGGGCAGTACTATGTCTTTCTACAAAAAAATATTTGATTTGATCGCAGCTGAATCATATGGTACTTTGTTTTTTGGTGGTGACTTAAATGCTACGCTCCATGACTCGGACTCAACAAACAAAAAGAGAAAGAGAACCCCTACAGAAAAACGCATTAAAAAGGTATTAGCAGACTTGGGTTTAATTGATGTGTGGCGTGCCATGCATGGATCAGCCCCAGGGTACACTTTCTTTAGTGCAAGGCATTCTGTTCATACAAGACTAGATTATATATTTGTGTTCAATGCAGACTTGCACAGGTTGAAGGAGTGCAGAGTGGGCCAGAGAGACCTTTCTGATCACTCAGGGGTATACCTGACTTTTCATTTAGATGGTAGAAGGAGAAAAACACTTTGGAGAATGAATACCAGCCTTTTAAATAATGCTGTATTTAGAGAAGAAATGGAATCAGACCTAACTGAATATTTACAGGATAATGACAGGGGAGACGTGAACCCAGGTATATTGTGGGATGCAGCTAAAGCGGTTCTCAGAGGGAAAATTATAGCCCGAACAGCTAGGATAAAAAAGGCAAAGGCTGAACATTTTTCGAAACTACAAGAACAACTGAGGGAGTTAGAACAAGCGCATGTTACAAACAAGGAACCTACAATAAAAAACCAAATAAAAAATATTAAACAAGAAATAGACAAAGTACTGAGTGAAGAAGTGGAAAAAAATCTAAGATTTATGAAGCAAAGATATTACGAGGCTGGCCCTAAGGCGTCGAGGCTTTTAGCCTGGAGGCTTAGAAAACAACAGGCCGAAAACACCATATATAAAATTAGAGACCCAGTTACAAATAAAATTACCAGTAATATGGATAGCATACAGAATGCATTTGAAACACATTTTAAATCACTATACTCCCAACCGGACAGGGCAGATAAACAAACAATTGTTGATTTTTTGGAATCACTAGACCTCCCCTCAATTGACACAATGATGAATAAAAAACTAATTTCACCAATAACACAAGAAGAAATAGATGAAGCCATTTCTAGCCTAAACTCCAATAAATCCCCTGGCACTGATGGATTTCCACCTGAGTGGTATAAGGCTATGAGGGAACACTTACTCCCCCTACTGCAGAAGTGTTTTAATTTCACGTTAAAGGAAAGTCATCTTCCACCATCATGGAATGAAGCCTTTATATCTGTTATCCCCAAGGAAGGAAAGGATAAAACGGAATGTGGGAATTATAGACCCATAAGTGTGTTAAACACAGATTATAAGCTATATACCTCAATTTTAACAAGGAGGATGGAGGAGGCAATGACATTTCTCATCGATGAGGACCAATCAGGTTTTTTGAAAACTAGGCAAACCCAAGATAATATAAGGAGGGCTTTACATGTTATTGAGCAGATTAATAATGAAAAATCCAGCGCTGTCGTAATCAGTCTGGATGCTAGGGCTGCCTTCGACAGCGTGGATTGGGGCTTCCTCTACTTAGTAATGCACAGATTTGGTTTTTGTGAGGGTTTTATACAACGCATTCAAGCACTCTATTCTTCCCCTACAGCAAGGATAAAAATAAATGGTAGTCTTTCCGATCCCATAGCCCTGGAACGTGGATGCCGTCAGGGCTGCCCAAGCAGTCCGAGCCTCTTCAATCTTTTCATCGAGCCGCTGGCCCAAGCAATTAGAGAGGAAATAAGATTAAAGGGGATATCCATAGGTGGAGAAGAATATAAAATCGGGTTGTATGCTGATGATGTCCTTGTCACAATCATGGACCCAGGTTCGGGGCTACCTACACTGATGGAAATATTGGAAACATATGGTTCTTACTCAGGGTATGCCCTTAATGTAAACAAAACCCAGGTATTGACATTCAATTACAATCCTACACAAGAAAACATAACAAAATACAATTTTAATTGGTATTCATCTCATATTAAATATCTAGGTGTGAATTTGCCCAAGGACCTGTCGCAATTGTTTGACGTAAATTACAAAGGTGCAACGGAAAAAATGTATGATGATCTTGGCAGGTGGAGCGTGCTTCCTCTCGATTTAGGTGGCAGAATAAGAGCAGTCAAAATGGTAATTTTACCCAGATTACTATACCTTTTTTTGTCACTGCCAGTGGAAATACCTTTAAAACAATTCAGGGAATGGAATAAACATATCTCACGTTTTATTTGGGATTAAAAAAAGGCCAAGGGTGAAATTTTCTACCTTACAACTGCCCCGAGAGAGAGGAGGCATGTCTCTCCCATCT
The DNA here is from genome assembly GCF_951216825.1 of Electrona antarctica. Lineage (NCBI taxonomy): Eukaryota > Metazoa > Chordata > Actinopteri > Myctophiformes > Myctophidae > Electrona > Electrona antarctica. Next base: position 5,867,097 of record NC_136803.1, on the reverse strand, counting down.
TTAAGGGACTATTATCTAGCAGCTCAGCTAAGACCCTTGGTATATTGGTGTAACAGACCCTACATTGCAAAATGGAAAAGCATAGAGTTATCCCTGATGGATATACCAATACAGTCACTATTGGGTTGCACTGACAGAGAGAAAGGACTGTTTCAGACGAGGAGTCAGTGGGTAAATTTATCGTTCAAAATATGGCTGGAAGTTGTTAAACGCTTCCATCTTCAGAGGGAGGCAAAACTTTTAAGATGGCCAGCATATGACCCTGACTTCATACCAGCAGTATTAGACAATAGATACAAACAATGGCACCACAATGGCATCACCTCTATATGTACTATGATTAGAAATGGAGATATTGATAGTTTTGAAAACTTAAAGCAGAAATATGGGTTGGCTAACCAGGACTTTTTTAGATACTTGCAGGTAAGGGATTATTTTGGTAAAAAGGTAAAAGGGTCTACTCCAGGTATTACAACAAGTCTAATCACTATATTTACAAATGCTTATGGCTCAGGAAGTAATAGGGGTCTTGTGAGTAAACTATATAATGGACTTATGTCGTTGAAAAAGGATTCTACAATGTATGTGAAAGAGAGATGGGAAAAAGAGATGGGCATTGATATAAGTGATGAAGTATGGATGAATACATGGAAAACGCAATCAACGACCACTAATTCTTTGATTTGGAGAGACTTTTGTTGGAAAAACCAGATTCGCTTCTTTATTACTCCAAAACAGAAGTCCAAACAGACTGGCAACCATATGGACTGTTGGAGAGAATGTGGAGATACAGTGGTTGATCACGCACATGTCTTTTGGTCTTGTCCTGTAATTCAACCATTTTGGAAGGAAGTGACAACACTTATCTCAAACATTATGGGTTTTGGAATAGATGATACATTCACATCTTTGTACCTAGGACAACTCCCAGATGGGCTAAATCAGGATGACTCCTACTTACTTAAGATTTTACTTGTAGCAAGCAAAAAAGCTATTACAAGAAATTGGTTACAAAAGAATTGTCCTACTGCTGACCTATTTATCAACATTGTGAAACAACTACATCTCCTAGAACAGATGACCTATTCTCTAAGACTGCAAAAAGAGCTGGGTGAAAGAAGATGGGAGAAATGGATAGAGTATTTAGCTGGGGGGGCGGATATGGAGTGAATATGGGCTGTGTTTCCGGTTGTCAATGAATCCAAGTCTGTAATATGTATTGTTGTTGCTTGTTGCTGTACATCCCGTGACCTCATTTGTTTGTTTGTTTGTTTGTTTTGTTTTTTATTATTATTCTGTTTCTTCTGTTGATGTTTTTGTTTTAATGTATGCCTTGTTTGTCTTTTGTGTCTCTTGCTTATTCAAAAATTCAAAAAATAAAGAGTTTAAAAAAAAAAAAAATCTGCATTACTCAATTCACAAGAAGTCCACACATTTAGAGAGAATGTAGAATATTTTGTATTTATTTATTTGCCTGGCATATCTCTCCTATGGTACCAACCAACATCAATACGGCATGGAATTGTGGACAAAATCATATCCAACGGCAACAAAATATTATTTTTTGGGTCTGAGAAGCTACGTATCAACGTATGTCATCAAACTGTGGTCCGTCCGTGGCTCAAATGCCGAAATCATGGGCCTCGATATGAAAAGGGTTGAAAACCATTGGACTACACAGTGATATTTCTGCTTCCCGAGGAAACAGGAGGGTAGGTGGACACTGGACAGGGACCGACCGGTGTAAATGGTAAATGGTGCATTTATATAGCGCCTTTATCCAAGGCGCTTTACATAGATTGTGCATTACATTCACCCATTCACACACACATTCATACACCGATTGCGGCGGAAGCCATGCAAGGTACCAACCAGCACATCGGGAGCAATTTGGGGTTCAGTGTCTTGCCCAAGGACACTTCGACATGTAGACAGGAGGAGCCGGGATTCGAACCGCCAACGCCAACCCATGGATCATTGGACGACCTGCTCTACCTCTTGAGTCACCTCTGTGGCTCAAGAGTGTGCTACTGACACTCTCTAGCTCGTCTCTCTAATGAACCTGCCATATATTAATCTCTCGCTAATGAGGTCATTCAGAATGATATAAGCTTCCTCGACATTCTCTAATGAACACATGCTAATGCTATGCTATGTCTCCAAGCGCTGGCCCACTCGCTGCCACCCATCTGTTACAATAAACCATCACACCTCTCTACCTACGCTGGCAACCTAAAACCAAACACTGACTGTACCTTAAAGGAGCATTCAGTGATTTGGGTGATTTGGAAAACCACCCAGTCCGCCCGGTAACAAAATGTGCACATGCACGCTCTACAGTGGGGGGGAAGTGCAACAGGCCAACAGCATGTGCACCAAGGCCCGCCCCCACTCGATCATGATTGGAGGAAGGCCCCTCTCATCCTGATTGGATGAAGGTTTTGCCACCCGCCACCAAAACTGAAACTAGGGTTTTTTTGACCCCAGGGGCTCACTGGGGACAGGGAGGATTTCCTTATATGGTCAGCACACTCTATAGTAGGGAGGATTATCCAGAAATAAAGAAAAAATCACACCCGTGTGAACTGAGTGGTGTAAGGTTTTATATAGCATGATCAGCTGTGGTCTGACGTAATGTCTGACGTTAAAGATCTTTGGCTAGGTAGACTCGTCTTCTGATGTGATGATTTGTGACCATGAAGTTGATTCAGCTGGAGTTTTTGTCCGATGTGAGGTATTATATAAGGTAAGGTATTATATAGCCTGATCAGCTCTGATCTGACGTAATGAAATCACACCTGGATGTGATTTCACAACTGGCTTTTTTTGTGCAGAGAAAATGACCACGGTTGCTACGGTCATCCAGTTCACCCGGGTGTGATTTAATTACGTCAGAAATTATTTTGAACATAGCAACCATGGTCATTTTTTTCTGCACACAAAAGCCAGTTGTAGGAGTGGTTTACACCACTCAAAAATAAGTGATATTTGAATTAAGTCAAATCACTGAATATACCTTTAAAGCACTGTTTCCCAAACCATTTTTTGTGGGTTCGTGACTCAAGTAAAAATCCCATTCCTACATTTAAAAATCACACCCGTGTGAAGTGAGGGGCACTCTTATCATCATACATCATCTCATTCCGGACAGTGAGGAATTTGCCTTCATCTTCAATGTTTGTGTTAACTTTCCATTCATTGTCAATGGCATTTAATGTTTGTGTTAGGACAAAGTTTGTGTTTACAAAACACTAAAAGCTGGAAAATAATAAGGAAAATAATAAATAATAGTTTTGCACGAAAAACACTCCTTGGGCTTAAAAATAGCCGTCATCACAAATGTGATGAGCTTGTTTGGGCACATTTGGGCAAGTGTCTATATGTCTGAATTTAGCCCAACGAGTGTTTTTCGTGCAGAACTAATGGGTTCAGAATCATGAAAACCCCCTAGTTTGACACGTCACATGTTACTTAAAGCATAAATGTTTGCCTTATAATGGTTGTATGGTACCCCAACTTTCAGCAGCTGTCAAAAATTCCCCTAGGGTGGTTGAATAGATTTATAAACCAATGTGGGATATGTTAGTAGACACCCTTACAAACACATTGGTGAAGAACATTCTTGGTAAGAAATGTATTCCCAGATTTGACATTATACTGATAATATTCCCTGACTCAATTAAATGCATAAAGAACATGCATAATGCATAAGAGGTAGACAGTATATTCTATCAGCACAGCTGTGAAGCCCCAACAACTGGAGGGAACCTCAAGGTGAGCTTCTCCTGTTCCAGGTGTCACTGGGGTCAACTTCCACCAGCACAAAGACACTGTGTTGAATCCAACAGCCTTGAATACAACAGCCTTGTTCCAGTAAAGCGCTGGAGCTCCATTTAGATGTAGCGTCCAGCAGAACATTTCTCACACCATAGATCAGATTGGTTCAGTGGTGCAAATGTCACACAATGCTTTGACCAATTACCAATTCTGTACCTGACCAACGGGCCCAGGGCCAGGCTCGGGCTGACGTGCCGTTATATTAACTTTCCGATGTGAAATTCACCCAGACTGGACTTGCTTCTTTTGTACGGCAGCATGCTCCACTGTCCGCTCTATAGTCACATGACAACAACACCCCGAGAACGATGGCTTCCATTATTGCATTGTAACTTTTCAGGAATAGAAAGCCTACAGCAGGGTTCCCCAATAGGCGGCCCGCGGGCCATATTTTTTTTTAGGGGGTCCCAGATATAAATGGCATTCAATGGGGGTCAGTAGCCTATGCATGCCAAACTGGGCATCCTTTTCAAATGGGGTCTTGCCCTGAAAATGAATTTTCAGGGCAAGACCTCGACCTTGTGCGTGCGGACTCGGCCCCCAGCCTGGTACCCTAGTCAAAATATGGCCCTTGAGGAAAATTAATTGGCCTACAGTTTCTATTAGATTGTATTCCCCGTCGATGATGATGTCACTGGTGGACAGGTTTCTGAACTGACCACAGCCCTCCTATGAGACACAGACCGAGTAGAAAGAAATTGTGCTATTTTATGAACATTAGTGAGGACCAATTTTATGAAGGTATAGGTTGAAAAGTGGTGGTCCTTTAAGTTTACCAAGCCAAATCTGTCACACTTAAACCCTATACTTTGTTGGCCGGAATCCCACAGGGGTCTATACTAGGTCAACTAGGTCATACTAGGTCAACGTTTGTATCTCTAAATGGTAAATGGTAAATGGTGCATTTATATAGCGCCTTTATCCAAGGCGCTTTACATAGATTGTGCATTACATTCACCCATTCACACACACATTCATACACCGATTGCATCGGGAGCAATTTGGGGTTCAGTGTCTTGCCCAAGGACACTTCGACATGTAGACAGGAGGAGCCGGGATTCGAACCGCCAACCCATGGATCATTGGACGACCTGCTCTACCTCTTGACCCACAGTCGCCACACTCTACACTCTACACCACAAATCTCTTCAGCAAAATAATAAATCTACAAGCACACAATGAATGGCATTGCAACGCATTGTGAGCTTGTAGATCAGTTGTTTTTTTTACCGAATGTTCTCCCCCAGAATAGGGATGCTATAGGGGTCACGACATGAGGTTAAGTCTTGTGGCCATCAGTATCAGAGGCAGAGATGTCGAATTAACAATAGGTTCAATTCCCATTACGGCCCACTTTATCCCTTGAATATAAAATCATCCACCAAATGGCAAACGTCAAATGTTAATGACAACGGTGACATTCCCCGGTTTTCTTTGAAGCTGTCACCTCCCGAGCACGGCTTATCTGATTCATATCAGATATGCAGCCTGAGAAAATGTCATCTATGGTTTTACGCGTGTGTGTGCGCATGTGCGTGCACGCGCAGTGTGCGCGTGTGTGCACGCGCAGTGTGCGCGTGTGTGCGCGCGCAGTGTGCAGTGTGCAGTGTGCACGCACGCAGTGTAAACTGCATGTGTGCGTGCGTGCGTGCGTGTGTCAGTGTCAGCGTAATTACTTTCCAATGTGAAGGTCCATCACCAGCCCATCACTACTGCCTTATTCCAAGGAGTCTCATTCCCTGAGAGAGTTGGTGGTTTCCAACATTTTTCCTTGGAGACCCCGTTCTGTGATAAAGCTGAAACCCCACACGTGTCAGCAGCACACATGAGCTTTTGTATCCGTATAGAGTTGCAATCAATTCATCAATTGTCTAGGGATGAAAATGAAAGGGAAAAGCTCATGAATGAATTTAAGTGGAAAGCTTGAATACACAGTATGGATTTTATAAAGGCAGCCAGGCTGCCTTTTATGGTATACTGTACAATAGTGTTCCTGTATTTGATAAAGCCAAATAAAATCCAGTTATTAGTCAGGAGGATTTTCAAATGTTGTATGCTTGCAATACATGGTAAATGGTGCATTTATATAGCGCCTTTATCCAAGGCGCTTTACATAGATTGTGCATTACATTCACCCATTCACACACACATTCATACACCGATTGCGGCGGAAGCCATGCAAGGTACCAACCAGCACATCGGGAGCAATTTGGGGTTCAGTGTCTTGCCCAAGGACACTTCGACATGTAGACAGGAGGAGCCGGGATTCGAACCGCCGACCCATGGATCATTGGACGACCTGCTCTACCTCCTGAGCCACAGTCGCCCACAGTATAGTAGTTGTTATGTGCTGATAATACAAAAGAGAGTCTTATATTTTGTGAGATATCTACATGTACGTATATGAGATGTATATGAAGCAAATGTGTTGATTTGTTTAATATATGGTATTGTTGATAACAGTGTGTCATGTTCAGTGTTCACGCTCATGATAGTATGCTGAGTTTAAAAAAAAAAGATTTGTTTATTGACAATGCACACATTATCATCAGATTACTTCACAGAATCACTTTTTTTTTTAAAAACAAGACATGACTGGAAAACAAAAAGCAAATGACAGGAAAAACAATAACAAACAGCGACAGGAAAAACAAAACTGGAAAAAATAATGAGGTAAACTACACAGCTCTCACTACTCCTTAATGTCCAGAACACCCTTTGACAACAACTCGTATAGTAAAATCAACCCAGAGGAGATATTGAAGGCAGAACCTACCCCATATATTTTCATAAGTAGCAGGCTTTCTCCTTACATTGTACAGTATCTTTTGTACAGTACAGTATGATGAAAGTTCATTCAGCCAGTGTCTCAGTATGCCGAGTTTTCATGCAAGCCAAGGTCACTCTGCTTATTGAAAAGAAGGTAATATTATACTGTAGTAGATATGTGTCAAGAGCGTAATTATCATGAGTTACACTTCAGTGCCTATAGAGCACTGTGTGTGTGTGTGTGTGTGTGTGTGTGTGTGTGTGTGTGTGTGTGTGTGTGTGTGTGTGTGTGTGTGTGTGTGTGTGTGTGTGTGTTGCACGTGCGTGCGTGCACATGCATGTGTGTGTGTGTGTGTGTGTGTGTGTGTGTGTGTGTGTGTGTGTGTGTGTGTGTGTGTGTGTGTGTGTGTGTGCGCTTGCGTGTGTGTGTGTGTGTGTGTGTGTGTGTGTGTGTGTGTGATGTGACACTTTCTGTAGAAGAAATGTTTTTTTTGTACTTCTCTTAAATTATTTTACAGGTTTTATGTTGTGCAGCAAGGTCAAGAGTTGAGCGTTGAACATTAATTCTGTCGTGCCTGAAACTAAGCTCAAATGTATCACCTGGCTATAGGACACGGATCGTGAGAAGAACATTGCTGCTATGCTTAATAGGATTTCTGACACAAATCTCCTCAGCGCAGTCCGTGGGTGTAGCGGATGTGTGTGGGAGCAGCTTATTTAAAACTATGTCGACGAGGATGGCAGTCTCCGTAGGGTCACACACGGGTTCAGTGAAAGTTATAAAAGTCTTTCTGTCTGTTCCCAACAGGATCATTAGACAAGGATGTATAGGTTCCATCAGATGAAGCTCTTTACCCCGATGTGAGTTGCAGCAAATGCTATGACAGACAGTTATCATGGACCTGAACATTATGAAGTACCTACGGTATCTCACAAGGTATGAGCTTCCTTCAAGTCATACTGTGACTTTAGTTATTTTTGAGTGGTGCAACCACTCCAAGGAACAGCAATGCCTGTGACTTTGTGACTCGTGTTAACCTATGTTTGTGTGTGACTCATGTGTGACTCATGAGTACCAGTAGGGGCGCTGTTGTGCCAGAAACAGAGACAGAGAGATAGTATTGCACTGTTGCCTGCTAATGAGAGAGAGAGGGGGGGGGGGGGGGGGGGATTTGCACCACTCAGTTCACACGGGTGTGATTTTTTATATAATCATTCGCAATTACCATTCCATTCTAAATTACCATTTTATTCTAAACTATTTTTGAGTGTCTCCCGTCAACTTGGCATAAGCAATGTATTTATGTATTGTAAAAGTTACCCTTTCTGAGGATGTTGACCTTGACCTGGCTTGTGACCTTGACCTTCGTGATCCGTCACCCGTGCCAACGTACTGATCATTCTCTCGCGACACATATTCCTTTTAGATCTATCTATCTATCTAGTCTATTTTTCAGCACGCAGTACAATCGTATGACGAAATATAAATTAAGTGGTAGGTAGACTCTCTCGTCTTGCACAGTACAATACAGTAGATTTAGTTTGTCTTTACAATACACAGCAGATATTTGTTTGTCATTAGATAGGGACTGACCCCATGTCAAACTGGCCCCCTCCATTGAGACCTTTAAATCCCACCTAAAGACCCACCTCTACACCTTGGCTTTTAACCCCAGTTGAGTTTCCATGGTCCATGTTTTGTATCCGTTTTGTATTTTTCATGTGTTTGCTGTTGTTCTCTGTGTTTAGCTATAGTATTTTTAGTTTTATTCTTCTGTACAGCACTTTGTAAACTCTGAGTTGTAACTCTAGCAGATATACTGGCATTCCTGAGGAGCAGCGACTGTGTGCTCTTTGTGACCTGGGAGTTGTAGAGGATGAGTTTCATTTTGTTTTCTATTGTCCACTATATCATGATTTAAGAAACTTTTTATTTGAAAAAATTCAGGATAAGAACCCAGATCTGTTCTGGATGTCTGAGTGTTTTATGTTAAATTGGTTGTTCAGTAATGAAGTTTTTGTTTTTGGAAAATTCATAGAGAAGGCATTTACGTTGGCAGTTACGTTGGAGAACGATGTATCCATGAGTAACTGTCTATTTGTGTATATGTATCATTATATATGTACAATTTTGTGAGTGTCTTGTAAGCCTGTGCGGGCTGGGCATCGTATGATGTAGGACACTTTATTAAAAACTATCTATCTATCTATCTATGTAAAATGTGCTTTATAAATAAAGTGGATTGGATTGGATTGGGACTGAACCTGTTATTTTTTTTCATGCATTCCAATATATATCTCTTGCATGAAATAATGACATACACTAGTATACACAGTATCACATAACATCTGTTTGATTCAACCGTATATAGCATCCATTTCACATGAAGGTGTCATGGAGGCATCTGTTCATTCATCGTGACATACAGAATGTCAGGAAGGATACCAGCGTGTCATTTGGAGGCCTCGCTGTACATCACCGGTCCCCTCGGCCACAGCAGACAGCCAATCTGTCCCCCTGGCAAGAAAGATGAAGCCTGTCACCTATTAACCAATTTAGGCCTGAAAAAAATGTCTTCTAAATGTTTCTAGGCCTATATCACTCAATATTTCATGTCAAGGACCCCAAAAATGATCTGTAATTGGCCTCCGACCCCCATCTGAAAATATGTTGTTCCAGGGACCCTCCAGAAGCAAAGATCTTAGTTAAAAACGTTTGTTCTGAAAAAATGTATAAGAAATTGGAGGCACATTTTCACGATTTTTTAAAAATAGCAGACCTACAAGCTCGTAGCTTGTAGATCTGCTATTTTTCCAATAGCTAAATGATAACATGATGTTTAAAACACCAAAAGGGGTTCCCGCCCAAAATGGGTTAACGTGCGGCCAAAGTGAAATGACATTTGAGCGCCGTCGTGCCAAATGAGAGTGCAGTTTGCACTCATCCACTAGCTGTCAGGAGTCATCATTGTTATTTCAGCCGTCTCTATCCACTGACGGGCAGCTGGGGTCCTAATGGTTTGCCCTCTGTGCCGCATTAAGCTATTAAGACCCGGAACGCATGTGTGTTATTTTATACTTTAGCTATTGAAAAATAGCAGATCGTGCGCTTGCCGAGCTTGTAAATCTGCTATTTCTTTCAATCGTGAAAATGTGGCGCAAATCTTTGAAAATTATTTCACAGTGAACGTTTTGAACTCATTATTTGCTCCTGTAGCAACTGTCAGGGGGTGTACAACAGTAGTGGAACAACATATTATCTGATATATGTGCGGCCAATTGGCGGCGGCCAATTATATATTATTTTGGGGCTCCTTGACATGAAATCCCATAGTTTGAGCACCACTGACATAGAAATCGTGATTTTCAAGACATTTGGAGATTCTGGTCTCAGGTCGCAATGGATTAAGGTACTGGAGCTAGAAACCCAGCGGTTGGCCTTGCTCTGCAAATCTGGTTAGAGGCTATAATAGTGTAATGTGTGGGGAAAGAGAATGATGGTCTTTGAGGGGAGGACACTGTCTCCATCAGTCATCCTATATTCTCTCTGCCTACTTCTCTACACTCGCTTTAAAACAACATAAGTGTATATTATTGTTCGACCGCAGGTCGCATTTGCTATGAAATTGTCCCGTCAGTCAGTCGGTTGGTTGGTTGGCTGGTTACCCCAAGCATGACCATATATGGGCATGCCTCGTGATATCACGTGACATCATCAGGGATGGAGATCCCTGATGTCATCAATATTAAGCCCATATATGGGAATCCCCATATATGGAGATCCCTGAAATGTGATGGACGACTGTATACTGTATACTGTATACTGTATACTGTCAAAGTAACTCAGCAACAGCAGCAGGTATAGGCCACAACCACACATTTGTGCAGATGCAAGATGCAAAAACTTGTCTCCCAAATATGTGACCATGTGCATATATAGACACATTCAGAAACGGGTCTCATGGTCGCAGCTAACGTATTTCCTGTAGGCGCAGCAGACATAGCTGCGGTGTAAACAGATCCCTCTTCTACTACAGTGAATGGAAAAGTGAGTTGTGTTCGTCGGCTCAAATATTATTCTTTTACCTGCTTTTTTCAAAAACTAACTTTACAAATATGCCCAGAACATCAGGATGAACCTGTGTAGTTTATGGCTGCTCCAACAGTAGTGGCAACATTCAACTTTGGAGAGAAACGGAAAGTCAAAAAATACACCACGGTGGCATGAGACCAGAGCCATAGAGTAATGGTTGAGACGAAGCAGTGAAAGGTCCTGAAAGATACATAACGTCAGTCTTACCCAATCTTTCTGTTGAATGAACACAAGGCTGCTGTACTTTATACCTCATACTTTAAATGCTTAGTATGAGGTATAAAGTACAATCAAGCCATCCAGGATCCTGGTGAATCATGACCATCATGACTTATGGTCTTTCACCATAAGTGAAAGAAATGTTTGAATAATTAATTATATGATATTTAGAAGACATTTAATAAATACTAATAAATCAATACATTTAATAATAATTTAATAAATACTAATAAATAAATATAATTTAATACATACTAATAAATACATATTAATTTAATAAATTAAATAAATATTTAGCGGTTTTCATTTCTTTCTTCACAGAATCAAAGGTTGTATCGTCATGATTCACCAGGATCCTGGATGGCTTGATCTAGGCTTAAAATATATAAATATTTTAGTAGACCTCTAAGGGAAAAAATTTATAGCAGATTTTTCAGTGGGTCCAGAAAACCACGGCCACTGCTATATGCTCTATTGCTTCTTGTATTGCATTGATAATTTCTCTGAAGCCAGACTCTTCCGTTAATGAAAATGGTCTACAGTTTATGGTGACTATAACTCTATAAGCAGGCGTCTCTAATGTTGTCCGGGGTTAATTTAATTAATTTGGATGTTTTTTGGGGCCTCCGTTCAGTACAACCGTGTTCAAAGTCACGCCCATATCCGCCGGTCTCTTTTGGCTAAATGTCTCTCTCTGTATAACATTAAACCCTGATGGGTTCTTTCACTGAATCTGAATGTGCCTCGGCTCGCCAGCCCTCAATTGAGACAGATTTATTAGTTGCTGGATCGTGTGAAATGCTGCCCCAATAAAATAGAATGCTGCTATACCTATTATATTATATTTGAACTGAATACCAAGGAAGAGCAAATATATATATATACATGTATATATATATATATATATATATATATATATGTATATGAGTGTGCGTGTGCGTGTGCGTGTGCGTGTGCGTGTGTGTGCGTGCGCGTGCATGCGTGTGTGTGAGAGAGAGTACTATTTTCATCAGTGCAAGTAAGACCTCACCAATAAAAGCATTAGTGTGGTAAATATGACACATTGAAAGACTACTAGTCCTCTGTGAAAGTTGTGGAGTCATATTATATTTGTAATGATCCGTGATGGAAAAAACTGCTGACATTTCTATTTAAGTAAAAGTACTGTAGTATAGAAATACTCTGTTAGAAGTAAAGGTCTGGAATTCAAAGTTTAAAGTTTACTTGAGTAAAAGTACAAAGGTATGACCTGGGCATCACAATGTAGGAAGGAACAAAACTAGAATGTACTCATTATTCAGAATGTCCCATTTCACACGTTTTACAATGTATACAAATCTTTTGAAAATCTACAATCTACAATCTACAATCTAGGGGCGACTGTGGCTCATGAGGTAGAGCAGGTCGTCCAATGATCCATGGGTCGGCGGTTCGAATCCCGGCTCCTCCTGTCTACATGTCGAAGTGTCCTTGGGCAAGACACTGAAACCCAAATTGCTCCCGATGTGCTGGTTGGTGCCTTGCATGGCTTCCGCCGCAATCGGTGTATGAATGTGTGTGTGAATGGGTGAATGTAAAGCACAATCTATGTAAAGCGCCTTGGATAAAGGCGCTATATAAATGCACCATTTACAAGCAGATTGTAGATGTGCATCAGGGCAGCGACGCATTAGATCGTCTATTTTCAAATGGCCGAAACATTTTAATATAATTGTAGTGGAGTAAAAGTACAATATTTGCCTCTGAGATGTAGTAGAAGTAAAAGTACTGGAAATTTGACATACTCAAGTAAAGTACAAATACCTCAAAATTGTACTTAAGTAAATGTACTTAGTTCCGTTCCACCACTGAGACAAACAACGGCGCAGCTACACGAGGAGGCCATTCTCAAAACAATCAACCACAACAAAAGCATGAAGTGCTAATTGTAATAACTGAATTCTCCTCCTCAATATGCTGCCGTCGTGATGATGGAGTTCGCGTCCCTCGGGCGTAATCCAATTTCACTGTTCTTTCCCGCTCCGCCAAACGACTATACAACAAACAGCTCAGAGCTGAACGGCCACATGACAATTTACAGGCCTAGCTAGTCAAGTCAAGTCAAATGTATAGAGCACATTTAATTAAAAACAACCGTGGTTGACCCAAAGTGCTGCACATGTTAAAGCAGAACAATAGAAAATACAACACTGTTGTACAAACGGAGAACAACATAAAAATTTACACAACACATAATAAAAATGATATGGCCTATAGACTGTTCCAAGGGTGAATAACCAACCTGTTGTTCTAGGCAGTAGGCTACGCGATTTACAAGATTGGAGCACAAGATCCCAGCAGAACTAACTAACGTTACCCAAGTAATGGCATGGGCCGGCTTAGCGGTCCAGGCACCTTGGCTGGAAATCCAGCATGACAGTGTGTCGCGGGTTCGAGTCCCGATCCCGACGAACTTTGCTGTGTGTCTTCCCCCCCCATTGTCTCTCCCTGTTTCCTGTCTACCTACTATACATCTATCAATAAAGGCAAACAAAAGCGCAACAAATATCTTAGAAAAAGAAAAAGGTTACCCAAGTAATATGTGCACAGTCTGCACAACACATTTCAGCACCAAAGCGACAATGAATTGCGACCATGTTGACCAAACAGAAAGCAGACAAACTAATATGCTATATATTAATGCAATTGCAACAAAGCTACTGCACACAAAATACATATGACACCAGCATTAAATTACATTACATTTGACTCAAGTGTCACTGTTGAACTGTCTCGGGTCAATATGCACAAGTGCACTTGTGATATTTATCATGTATAGGAGCTGCATTTTATTAAATACAATGTATGATTATTTTGCAGGCCATGCATTTTTGTGTTTTGTGCGCACATCCTTTAGTATGGAATCTGCACAGTTTTATAAATGAGAGCCCTGAAGAGGTGAATGCATGCATGCAGGTTTTCCTCAGGGTGAACCACCTTACTTTAACCCATTTTGGGCGGGAACCCCTTTTGGTGTTTCAAGCATTCTGTTATACTTTAGCTATTGAAAAATAGCAGATCTACAAGCTCATAGCGCGCCACCGAGTGGCGCGCTATGAACTTGTAGGTCTGCTATTTTTGAAAAATCGTAAAAATGCGGCACAAATCTTTGAATAGGTATATATTATTTCAGAGCGAATGTTTTTTTTATTTCGACGTCAGGCCTAATGGGTTAAACCCCTGTTGGATTGTGCTCATGTTTTTCCGATACATGAGATAAGATTTATCTCAGAGTTACTGTACATGCAAACAAGCGTGACTAGGATAATGCAATATGGTGAGCAGTCCAGGCTTCAGTGCTATCTCCCGGACGGTTCCTAGGTTGATTTTTAACTCTCATGAGTCTGTTGTCAAAAACTGCCTTGATTTTGGTTATTTTGTTCAAAGGTTCGGCTTCTCCTTGAAATCTGAGGAAGTCGCCGGATTCAAACTGAGGAGTTCTCAGGCCATTAATGGTTACGCTGGTGCGGGCCGCCGCTTGTCTGTCCGTGACATTTTTCAGAAAACTTCAGTATTTAGAAGGCGCTTTATAGGATCGGCACACACACTGGCTGGCACTGCACGCGGGCACACCCATGCATGCATATTATGGGATGTTTTTGCATTGGTATTGTAACGATCCCCAAATGATATTATGCCTTATTACGGTTAGACTGTCCGCCTTGAGAGTGGAAGGCCGGGATTCGACCCCTGGTCGGGTCATAGCAAGGACTATAAAAATCGGACCCAGCAATTCCTGCATGCACTCAGCATCAAGGGGCTGGATTGGGCTTAAGCCATTACAATTTACAATTTACAATTTAGGCATTTAGCAGACGCTCTTAATCCAGAGCGACTTACATTAAGCAAGAACAAAAAAGCATGGGAATACATCACATAAAAAGCATTTATCATGAAACATGCTAAGAACGTAACAGTGGAATATCTATATAATGAAACTATACATATATACTATACTATGCTATACATATGTACTATGATGTGCTATGACTACATACAATGCAATTATAGTGCTGTCTACATAACATGCTATAAGTCTGTATCAAATGATAATCTAAGTCTACAGAAATGCTATCTAAGGGGGTAGGGTAAGTGCTATGGGCCATGATGGAGTCTGAAAAGGTGGGTTTTCAGACTACGGCGGAAGATTGGGAGTGATGCTGCAGTTCTGACTGCAAGTGCAAGTGCATTCCACAGTTTTGGAGCCAGAAGGGAGAAGAGTTTGGGACGTGTGGAGCGTTGTCCCGGCGTTTTTAGTGAGGGTACTTCCAGCTTCCCTGTGTTGGCTGATCTGAGTGCGCGGGAGGGTTTGTAGGGTTCAATCATACTTGCAAGATATGGGGGAGCCATACCTTTGGTTGCTTTGAATGCCAGCATCAGAGTTTTGTATTCTGTGCGGGCAGCGACCGGGAGCCAGTGGAGGGAGCGGAGCAGGGGGGAGACATGAGAGAATTTTGGCTGGTTAAAGACCAAGCGAGCTGCGGCATTTGGACCTGGGATCAGATTCTAAAAATGTCTTCTACATCCTGACCGTTTTCTGAAAAAGCTATGTTTCTATGTCAGTGGTTCTTCGATTTTTCAAAAATAGCAGACCTACCGAGTGGCGCGCTATGAGCTTGTAGATCTGCTATTTTTCAATAGCTAAAGCATAACATAATGCTAACACCAAAAAGGGTTCCCGCCCAAAATGGGTTAAGACCCTGTGACATACAGGTGTTATGTCCAGGGGGTGTACTTGTACATCCCAATATCCTGGATATTTCCACAAAGCTGCCCTACTCAACGTAATACCAGTGGAGGAAAAAAAATACTCAATTGTTTTTCAAAGTAAAAGTATCAATACTGCAATGTAGAACTACTCCGTTATATTATAATTATAATTCAAAATATACTCAAGCTAAAAAACAGTACAAAAGTATTGGCAATTTGGCATCAAAATGTACTTAAAGTACCAAAAGTAAAAGTATACTCATTATGTAGAATGTCCCATTTCAAGTTTTATAAAAAAGCTTTCGCACACCTAGAAATAAGGCGTATGAACAGGTGCGTAGGCCAGTGGACATCAATGGTAAGAAGAAAGATACACCCACACACTGAGTATCTGCTCGGTACATGAGTTTTTACTTTTAATAAGGCAACGTTTCGGTCTCTCCGGACGCCTGATCCGGAGGGACCCAAACGTTGCCTTATTAAAAGTAACAACTCATGTACCGAGCAGATACTCAGTGTGTAACTCATGTACCGAGCAGATACTCAGTGTGTAACTCATGTACCGAGCAGATACTCAGTGTGTAACTCATGTACCAGCAGATACTCAGTGTGTAACTCATGTACCGAGCAGATACTCAGTGTGTAACTCATGTACCAGCAGATACTCAGTGTGTAACTCATGTACCAGCAGATACTCAGTGTGTAACTCATGTACCAGCAGATACTCAGTGTGTAACTCATGTACCAAGCAGATACTCAGTGTGTAACTCATGTACGGAGCAGATACTCAGTGTGTAACTCATGTACGGAGCAGATACTCAGTGTGCAACTCATGTACCAGCAGATACTCAGTGTGTAACTCATGTACCAGCAGATACTCAGTGTGTAACTCATGTACCAGCAGATACTCAGTGTGTAACTCATGTACCAGCAGATACTCAGTGTGTAACTCATGTACCAGCAGATACTCAGTGTGTAACTCATGTACCAGCAGATACTCAGTGTGTAACTCATGTACCAGCAGATACTCAGTGTGTAACTCATGTACCAGCAGATACTCAGTGTGTAACTCATGTACGGAGCAGATACTCAGTGTGTAACTCATGTACGGAGCAGATACTCAGTGTGTAACTCATGTACCAGCAGATACTCAGTGTGTAACTCATGTACCAGCAGATACTCAGTGTGTAACTCATGTACGGAGCAGATACTCAGTGTGTAACTCATGTACCAGCAGATACTCAGTGTGTAACTCATGTACCAGCAGATACTCAGTGTGTAACTCATGTACCGAGCAGATACTCAGTGTGTAACTCATGTACGGAGCAGATACTCAGTGTGTAACTCATGTACGGAGCAGATACTCAGTGTGTAACTCATGTACGGAGCAGATACTCAGTGTGTAACTCATGTACCAGCAGATACTCAGTGTGTAACTCATGTACCGAGCAGATACTCAGTGTGTAACTCATGTACCAGCAGATACTCAGTGTGTAACTCATGTACGGAGCAGATACTCAGTGTGTAACTCATGTACCAGCAGATACTCAGTGTGTAACTCATGTACCAGCAGATACTCAGTGTGTAACTCATGTACCAGCAGATACTCAGTGTGTAACTCATGTACCAGCAGATACTCAGTGTGTAACTCATGTACCAGCAGATACTCAGTGTGTAACTCATGTACCAGCAGATACTCAGTGTGTAACTCATGTACCAGCAGATACTCAGTGTGTAACTCATGTACCGAGCAGATACTCAGTGTGTAACTCATGTACCGAGCAGATACTCAGTGTGTAACTCATGTACCGAGCAGATACTCAGTGTGTAACTCATGTACCAGCAGATACTCAGTGTGTAACTCATGTACCAGCAGATACTCAGTGTGTAACTCATGTACCAGCAGATACTCAGTGTGTAACTCATGTACCAGCAGATACTCAGTGTGTAACTCATGTACCAGCAGATACTCAGTGTGTAACTCATGTACCAGCAGATACTCAGTGTGTAACTCATGTACCAGCAGATACTCAGTGTGTAACTCATGTACCAGCAGATACTCAGTGTGTAACTCATGTACCAGCAGATACTCAGTGTGTAACTCATGTACCGAGCAGATACTCAGTGTGTAACTCATGTACCGAGCAGATACTCAGTGTGTAACTCATGTACCGAGCAGATACTCAGTGTGTAACTCATGTACCAAGCAGATACTCAGTGTGTAACTCATGTACCAGCAGATACTCAGTGTGTAACTCATGTACCAGCAGATACTCAGTGTGTAACTCATGTACCGAGCAGATACTCAGTGTGCAACTCATGTACCAGCAGATACTTAGTGTGTAACTCATGTACGGAGCAGATACTCAGTGTGTAACTCATGTACCAGCAGATACTTAGTGTGTAACTCATGTACGGAGCAGATACTCAGTGTGTAACTCATGTACCAGCAGATACTCAGTGTGTAACTCATGTACCAGCAGATACTCAGTGTGTAACTCATGTACCAGCAGATACTCAGTGTGTAACTCATGTACCAGCAGATACTCAGTGTGTAACTCATGTACCAGCAGATACTCAGTGTGTAACTCATGTACCAGCAGATACTCAGTGTGTAACTCATGTACCAGCAGATACTCAGTGTGTAACTCATGTACCGAGCAGATACTCAGTGTGTAACTCATGTACCAAGCAGATACTCAGTGTGTAACTCATGTACCGAGCAGATACTCAGTGTGCGGGTGAATATGTCTTCTTACCATTTTAAGTTTTAAAATGTCTACCAATCTTCTGAAAATAGCAGATCTACAAGCTCACAATGTGTCGCATCGCAACACATTGTGAGCTTGTAGATCGGCTATTTTTAAATGGCCGAACTATAGCACTGAAGTAGGTTTTGTAATACTAATAATAATCAAAATCTACAAAGTAACTATAGTAACTATACAGTTTTCAAATACATTTTAAAAGTAATAAGTAAAAGACTTAAGTACAATATTTGCCTCTGAAATGTAGTGGAGTAGAAGTAAAAGTACTGGAAATTGGAAATACTCAAGTAAAGTACAAATAACTCAAAATTGTACTTAAGAACAGTACTTAAAATGTACTTAGTTACTTTCCAACACTATAAATAGAGCTATACAGTTACTCATCAACTCATCAAATCATACTGGGTGTGATTTATAATGCAGGTATTTGCATCATAGAGATGTGTTGTACATCAAAAACTATTGTCAAGGCCCGGGCGGGCCACCGGTGTGCTGGTCTGGGCCACCCTAGGCTGCGCAATGCCAGCCTGACAGCATGCCGCAGGTTCGAATCCCAATCCCGACAACCTTTTGCTGCGTTTCACTCCCCATCTCTGTCCCCATTTCCTGTCAGTCTACTGCCCTATCAATGAAGGCATAAAGGCCCCAAAAGTAATAAAATCATAATAAACGCACTCCCCAAGTGCGTTTGTTGGACTTGTGGTGTTCCCGTTGGTTGGCAGTGCTTGACCTGAGTCAAGCACTTGTCAATTCCGACACCAGTTATGTTCCTTGTGTGCAGATAACTGCAGAAATAAATGTTCATAATGACCGTGGAAAGTGATTTTGTTGCACTGCAGGAGGCGTGTGTGCGTGCGACTGTACGTGTGTGCGTGCGTGCATGTGTGCGACTGTGCGTGCGTACATGCGTGCGTGCGTGCGAGGGAAAGCAGTGGGAGAGAGAGAGCACTAAGATGAAGTGATGCTGTGTGGGTGTATATGAATCTAAACCAATATTGTTCTCTAGTCTCCAGAGGTCAACCTGAGAGCAGAGAGTATTTTTCTCTTCTTTCAGCCACTCTGCAGAATAAAGGCAAAGAGTTCAGAGAAGGCATTAATATCCCTTTCATTTTGTTGGCAGCAAAGAGAGCATATTTTGTGAGAGCAGAATGTGATCATTGACCTCTAAGAATCAGTGGCGTGCACAGACATTCAGAGGGGCAGGTGCTCAAGTGAAAAAAGGGCACCTTGTGCAGCACGTGGAACCGGCCGGTTGCCTTAAAGGGCCACTTCACCCCTTTTGCAACCAGATCTTATTTTAATTATGTTCGGGGGACAAGAAATACCTTCCTGGGGTTTTTATGTGGGTAATTTGTGTTTTTAGATATTTTAGTATTTCAAAGTGTCCATGGGCTCCATGATGTCATGGACACTGGGCTCACTTCCTTCCTGGACTACAATTCCCATAATGCTTTGGTCCACTGCTCCTCCTTCTGAATAGGGGGAGGGCTGTCTTACTGAGACAACATGTAGTCCAGGAAATAACTGAGCCCAGTGTCCATGACATCATGGAGCCCATGGACACATACTGTACACTGTACAAAAAAACAAAAACAAAAAAAAAACGTTTTCTTTTTTTTTCTTCAAAAGGGCACATTGCTGTCCAGAGGGCAAGGGCAGGTGGTGCTCTAGCACCCCCTAGTGTCTATCTGTGCACGCCACTGCTAAGAATTAATTTGAATTTTCAACCTTAACTTTCCATATACATTTACAGTATATCGTTACTCCATTTTTGAGGTTTATGATATACATTTTTGCATAAATTAGTGCTATTGAACACCTTTACGTCTGTGTGTTTTGTTTCGAAAATCTTGAGCCAATGGAAAGTAGTAAAAAAAACGCTTTGGACAAAACCTCTTAACTCCATTGGACCCTAAAAGTGTCTGCTGAAGCAACTAACTCCACCACCTCTCCCCCTCTCATGCAAGTAATTGACAATATAAAAAACACCAACTTTGATGAGGCAGTATGTTTTGAAAATATATGGTTTTCTTAATTTCCTGAAAAAAATTATATTTTTCATTTCCTGAAAAATGTACATTTTGAAGTTCCAACTGGATTAGGATTAATGGCCCACAGTGATTGATGGAGGTGTTAAAATATTTGTATAAATGAATTTAAGCCTAGAATCCAGACATCCAGGATGGGGAGTCATGACCATAAAACCTTTGATTCTGTGAAACAAATAAATAAATACATTATAATAAATGATATGATATTTAATAAATACCCTTTGTTTACCCTTTTCTATCACAGAATCAAAGGTTTTATAGTCATGATTCACCAGGATCCTGGATGGCTTGATTCTAGGCCTAAAATAATTGAAATAAATACTTTTGTAAATCTCAATGGGAAAAATAAATCATCGAAAACCATGGAAACCCCCCCCCCCCCCCCCTTCTTGCCCCCCTTCACACTAGCCTGGCTAATAAGCCAGACTAATATCACACAACACTGTCGCGGTATATTAGTCTGGGCTGGCTCCACTTGGATTTCATTTCCCGGGGGGCGGGTTCAAACATTTTCTCTTTGACGCAATTGGTCAGAGCTACTGTCAGTCAAAGGTCTCAAGCATTGAACGTCACTGTACCAAAGCCCGCCCATATTGCATACCGTGTCCCGATTGGTCCGACCTGTTCTCGGTTGTAGGAAAGAGGCGTGCTACTGAGCCTCGCCAGACCCTAATCCGCTGGCAGGCAAATTTTCTTTTGCCAACGGCTGATTCGGTCTGGTTTATTAACCAGGCTACCTTCACACACAGGTGGTCAGGCCAACACGTTGCTCTAGGATTGCGTCAGAAAACAAAAACTATGATATGGTTAGAGATCAAGGTATCACCGCCAAAATATACTGAAGGCGTTGGACGTGACTACCATGTCAGTAGGCTACTACTCTCTCCAGGGGAAATATAAGTATATTTAACAGAACCAAATAGAAAAATACAGTATACAATATGAATGGAACACCAGCAGCACTGGCGAATAGAATACTAGTGTGTGTGAGGGTGTGAGTTACATGACATGAAAGTAAAAGCAACACAAATAGTCCAAGTCAGTCAGAATGTGTGCAGGGCAAGGGGCCAGTGAGGCTATTCAACGTTGAAGCTCTGGGCCCTAGTGGTAGGAGGAGGGACTACAGGCGGACCCGTGGATTCATGACCGGGAAACCCCGTGCAGCTGGGCTTTAACATTGAGCGCTCGGTTGCACTTCCGCATTTGACCACCAAAATTTGGTGGTCAAATGCGGAAGTAGACGTTCTGAGACAGTACTTCCGGCAGTCTTCCGGGTGCTTCAAAACGCCACTGAGCAACTTCCACTGACATGAATAGCTGGGGGGGCGGAGCTTCGCGCCAGTTCAGTCGCTATCCTTTTATATACTCTATGGTGCAGGGAGGAGGGAATGTCTCAAATACCGACAACTTATGAGAGTCTGAACAACCTCATCATGGTGTGTGAAATCAAATGATGATGTCATGTTGTAGAGGGGGAATAAACCCCTGGGAGACACCGGTCGATTAAGTGCATATAGGTTTAGGTTTTAAGGGTTCTTGAACAATGGTCTGAGGGTTTATTTCTTCTGAATGGAATCACTAGTCGGAAGAACCAGTTTGGGTTCCAGTGGGTTTTGGGCGGGAACCCCTTTTGGTGTTAGCATTATGTTATGCTTTAGCCATTGAAAAATAGCAGATCTACAAGCTCGTAGCGCGCCACCGAGTGGCGCGCTACGAGCTTGGCGTCTGCTATTTTTGAAAAATCGAAGAACCACTGACATAGAAACATAGCTTTTTCAGACAACTGTCAGGATGTAGAAGACATTTTTAGAATCTGATCTCAGGTCAAAATGGGTTATTCAGCGTCACCGTTGTGGGCATTGTTGTCGTATAGCTTAGTTCTTAGCAACAGCGTTCATTAATCGCCACAGACCATATATCGTGGCTGCAGCAGGAGACTTATCTGCACTGTCTGAGCGCTCATTTAGAAGCAATTCAAACATCGTCACTTCTCCAAAGTGTCACAGCACAGTGGTACTGCTGCAGGCCTAGGGGGGACTTGATGGAAGAGTTGTGCTTAACTAAATTGACGGTCATAATTTTAAATCATGTGAAGCTTTGTTTGTCTTCATTCATTTCATATAGTTCGATCTCCTCCGATTCCTTCATGGGAGGGCTGTGAAGAGGGTCTGACTCTCCCATCTCTCGACCATCGCATCTCATTTTGAGGGAGATTGGAGGAGCAGTTGCTATGGCAACCCATGGAACCCAGGTGACAGTTGGCTGAAATCGGTTTAACCTTGAGTAGCCCCTCCGCAGCATCCACCGGATTCTCATAAATGCCACATCCTCCTACAGGGCCACACTTTATAACACCATGATTCAATTGATACATATTTTCAAATGAAACAGCTTCTGAGCAGCAGCCTATACTGTTCTGTCCCACTGAAACAACAGAGCAGCAGCCTATACTGTTCTGTTCCTCACTGAAACAACAGAGCAGTAGCCTATACTGTTCTGTTCCACTGAAACAACAGAGCAGCAGCCTATACTGTTCTGTTCCTCACTGAAACAACAGAGCAGCAGCCTATACTGTTCTGTCCCACTGAAACAACAGAGCAGCAGCCTATACTGTTCTGTTCCACTGAAACAACAGAGCAGCAGCCTATACTGTTCTGTTCCACTGAAACAACAGAGCAGCAGCCTATACTGTTCTGTTCCACTGAAACAACAGAGCAGTAGCCTATACTGTTCTGTTCCTCACTGAAACAACAGAGCAGCAGCCTATACTGTTCTGTTCCACTGAAACAACAGAGCAGCAGCCTATACTGTTCTGTTCCACTGAAACAACAGAGCAGCAGCCTATACTGTTCTGTTCCACTGAAACAACAGAGCAGTAGCCTATACTGTTCTGTTCCCCACTGAAACAACAGAGCAGCAGCCTATACTGTTCTGTTCCACTGAAACAACAGAGCAGCAGCCTATACTGTTCTGTTCCTCACTGAAACAACAGAGCAGCAGCCTATACTGTTCTGTCCCACTGAAACAACAGAGCAGTAGCCTATACTGTTCTGTTCCTCACTGAAACAACAGAGCAGTAGCCTATACTGTTCTGTTCCACTGAAACAACAGAGCAGCAGCCTATACTGTTCTGTTCCACTGAAACAACAGAGCAGCAGCCTATACTGTTCTGTTCCACTGAAACAACAGAGCAGCAGCCTATACTGTTCTGTCCCACTGAAACAACAGAGCAGCAGCCTATACTGTTCTGTTCCTCACTGAAACAACAGAGCAGCAGCCTATACTGTTCTGTTCCACTGAAACAACAGAGCAGCAGCCTATACTGTTCTGTTCCCCACTGAAACAACAGAGCAGCAGCCTATACTGTTCTGTTCCTCACTGAAACAACAGAGCAGTAGCCTATACTGTTCTGTTCCACTGAAACAACAGAGCAGCAGCCTATACTGTTCTGTTCCTCACTGAAACAACAGAGCAGTAGCCTATACTGTTCTGTTCCACTGAAACAACAGAGCAGCAGCCTATACTGTTCTGTTCCTCACTGAAACAACAGAGCAGCAGCCTATACTGTTCTGTCCCACTGAAACAACAGAGCAGCAGCCTATACTGTTCTGTTCCACTGAAACAACAGAGCAGCAGCCTATACTGTTCTGTTCCACTGAAACAACAGAGCAGCAGCCTATACTGTTCTGTTCCTCACTGAAACAACAGAGCAGCAGCCTATACTGTTCTGTTCCACTGAAACAACAGAGCAGTAGCCTATACTGTTCTGTTCCACTGAAACAACAGAGCAGCAGCCTATACTGTTCTGTTCCACTGAAACAACAGAGCAGTAGCCTATACTGTTCTGTTCCTCACTGAAACAACAGAGCAGCAGCCTATACTGTTCTGTTCCACTGAAACAACAGAGCAGCAGCCTATACTGTTCTGTTCCACTGAAACAACAGAGCAGCAGCCTATACTGTTCTGTTCCACTGAAACAACAGAGCAGTAGCCTATACTGTTCTGTTCCCCACTGAAACAACAGAGCAGCAGCCTATACTGTTCTGTTCCACTGAAACAACAGAGCAGCAGCCTATACTGTTCTGTCCCACTGAAACAACAGAGCAGTAGCCTATACTGTTCTGTTCCTCACTGAAACAACAGAGCAGTAGCCTATACTGTTCTGTTCCACTGAAACAACAGAGCAGCAGCCTATACTGTTCTGTTCCACTGAAACAACAGAGCAGCAGCCTATACTGTTCTGTTCCACTGAAACAACAGAGCAGCAGCCTATACTGTTCTGTTCCACTGAAACAACAGAGCAGCAGCATATACTGTTCTGTCCCACTGAAACAACAGAGCAGCAGCCTATACTGTTCTGTTCCACTGAAACAACAGAGCAGCAGCATATACTGTTCTGTCCCACTGAAACAACAGAGCAGTAGCCTATACTGTTCTGTTCCACTGAAACAACAGAGCAGCAGCCTATACTGTTCTGTTCCTCACTGAAACAACAGAGCAGCAGCCTATACTGTTCTGTTCCACTGAAACAACAGAGCAGCAGCCTATACTGTTCTGTTCCACTGAAACAACAGAGCAGTAGCCTATACTGTTCTGTTCCCCACTGAAACAACAGAGCAGCAGCCTATACTGTTCTGTCCCACTGAAACAACAGAGCAGCAGCCTATACTGTTCTGTTCCCCACTGAGACAACAGAGCAGCAGCCTATACTGTTCTGTTCCCCACTGAAACAACAGAGCAGCAGCCTATACTGTTCTGTTCCTCACTGAAACAACAGAGCAGCAGCCTATACTGTTCTGTTCCTCACTGAAACAACAGAGCAGCAGCCTATACTGTTCTGTTCCACTGAAACAACAGAGCAGCAGCCTATACTGTTCTGTTCCTCACTGAAACAACAGAGCAGCAGCCTATACTGTTCTGTTCCACTGAAACAACAGAGCAGCAGCCTATACTGTTCTGTTCCTCACTGAAACAACAGAGCAGCAGCCTATACTGTTCTGTTCCACTGAAACAACAGAGCAGCAGCCTATACTGTTCTGTTCCTCACTGAAACAACAGAGCAGCAGCCTATACTGTTCTGTTCCTCACTGAAACAACAGAGCAGCAGCCTATACTGTTCTGTTCCACTGAAACAACAGAGCAGCAGCCTATACTGTTCTGTTCCTCACTGAAACAACAGAGCAGCAGCCTATACTGTTCTGTTCCACTGAAACAACAGAGCAGCAGCCTATACTGTTCTGTTCCTCACTGAAACAACAGAGCAGCAGCCTATACTGTTCTGTTCCACTGAAACAACAGAGCAGCAGCCTATACTGTTCTGTTCCTCACTGAAACAACAGAGCAGCAGCCTATACTGTTCTGTTCCACTGAAACAACAGAGCAGCAGCCTATACTGTTCTGTTCCTCACTGAAACAACAGAGCAGCAGCCTATACTGTTCTGTTCCACTGAAACAACAGAGCAGCAGCCTATACTGTTCTGTTCCTCACTGAAACAACAGAGCAGCAGCCTATACTGTTCTGTTCCTCACTGAAACAACAGAGCAGCAGCCTATACTGTTCTGTTCCTCACTGAAACAACAGAGCAGCAGCCTATACTGTTCTGTTCCTCACTGAAACAACAGAGCAGCAGCCTATACTGTTCTGTTCCTCACTGAAACAACAGAGCAGCAGCCTATACTGTTCTGTTCCTCACTGAAACAACAGAGCAGCAGCCTATACTGTTCTGTTCCTCACTGAAACAACAGAGCAGCAGCCTATACTGTTCTGTTCCTCACTGAAACAACAGAGCAGCAGCCTATACTGTTCTGTTCCACTGAAACAACAGAGCAGTAGCCTATACTGTTCTGTCCCACTGAAACAACAGAGCAGTAGCCTATACTGTTCTGTTCCACTGAAACAACAGAGCAGCAGCCTATACTGTTCTGTCCCACTGAAACAACAGAGCAGCAGCCTATACTGTTCTGTCCCACTGAAACAACAGAGCAGCAGCCTATACTGTTCTGTCCCACTGAAACAACAGAGCAGTAGCCTATACTGTTCTGTCCCACTGAAACAACAGAGCAGCAGCCTATACTGTTCTGTCCCACTGAAACAACAGAGCAGCAGCCTATACTGTTCTGTCCCACTGAAACAACAGAGCAGTAGCCTATACTGTTCTGTCCCACTGAAACAACAGAGCAGCAGCCTATACTGTTCTGTCCCACTGAAACAACAGAGCAGCAGCCTATACTGTTCTGTTCCTCACTGAAACAACAGAGCAGCAGCCTATACTGTTCTGTCCCACTGAAACAACAGAGCAGCAGCCTATACTGTTCTGTCCCACTGAAACAACAGAGCAGCAGCCTATACTGTTCTGTCCCACTGAAACAACAGAGCAGTAGCCTATACTGTTCTGTCCCACTGAAACAACAGAGCAGTAGCCTATACTGTTCTGTCCCACTGAAACAACAGAGCAGCAGCCTATACTGTTCTGTTCCACTGAAACAACAGAGCAGCAGCCTATACTGTTCTGTCCCACTGAAACAACAGAGCAGTAGCCTATACTGTTCTGTCCCACTGAAACAACAGAGCAGTAGCCTATACTGTTCTGTCCCACTGAAACAACAGAGCAGCAGCCTATACTGTTCTGTTCCTCACTGAAACAACAGAGCAGCAGCCTATACTGTTCTGTTCCACTGAAACAACAGAGCAGTAGCCTATACTGTTCTGTTCCACTGAAACAACAGAGCAGCAGCCTATACTGTTCTGTCCCACTGAAACAACAGAGCAGCAGCCTATACTGTTCTGTCCCACTGAAACAACAGAGCAGTAGCCTATACTGTTCTGTTCCACTGAAACAACAGAGCAGTAGCCTATACTGTTCTGTCCCACTGAAACAACAGAGCAGTAGCCTATACTGTTCTGTTCCACTGAAACAACAGAGCAGCAGCCTATACTGTTCTGTTCCTCACTGAAACAACAGAGCAGCAGCCTATACTGTTCTGTTCCTCACTGAAACAACAGAGCAGCAGCCTATACTGTTCTGTCCCACTGAAACAACAGAGCAGCAGCCTATACTGTTCTGTTCCCCACTGAAACAACAGAGCAGCAGCCTATACTGTTCTGTTCCACTGAAACAACAGAGCAGCAGCCTATACTGTTCTGTTCCACTGAAACAACAGAGCAGCAGCCTATACTGTTCTGTTCCTCACTGAAACAACAGAGCAGCAGCCTATACTGTTCTGTTCCTCACTGAAACAACAGAGCAGCAGCCTATACTGTTCTGTTCCCCACTGAAACAACAGAGCAGCAGCCTATACTGTTCTGTTCCACTGAAACAACAGAGCAGCAGCCTATACTGTTCTGTTCCACTGAAACAACAGAGCAGCAGCCTATACTGTTCTGTTCCTCACTGAAACAACAGAGCAGCAGCCTATACTGTTCTGTTCCACTGAAACAACAGAGCAGTAGCCTATACTGTTCTGTTCCCCACTGAAACAACAGAGCAGCAGCCTATACTGTTCTGTCCCACTGAAACAACAGAGCAGCAGCCTATACTGTTCTGTCCCACTGAAACAACAGAGCAGCAGCCTATACTGTTCTGTTCCCCACTGAAACAACAGAGCAGCAGCCTATACTGTTCTGTTCCTCACTGAAACAACAGAGCAGCAGCCTATACTGTTCTGTCCCACTGAAACAACAGAGCAGCAGCCTATACTGTTCTGTTCCTCACTGAAACAACAGAGCAGCAGCCTATACTGTTCTGTTCCCCACTGAAACAACAGAGCAGCAGCCTATACTGTTCTGTTCCACTGAAACAACAGAGCAGCAGCCTATACTGTTCTGTTCCTCACTGAAACAACAGAGCAGCAGCCTATACTGTTCTGTTCCTCACTGAAACAACAGAGCAGCAGCCTATACTGTTCTGTTCCACTGAAACAACAGAGCAGCAGCCTATACTGTTCTGTTCCACTGAAACAACAGAGCAGCAGCCTATACTGTTCTGTTCCTCACTGAAACAACAGAGCAGCAGCCTATACTGTTCTGTTCCACTGAAACAACAGAGCAGCAGCCTATACTGTTCTGTCCCACTGAAACAACAGAGCAGCAGCCTATACTGTTCTGTTCCTCACTGAAACAACAGAGCAGCAGCCTATACTGTTCTGTCCCACTGAAACAACAGAGCAGCAGCCTATACTGTTCTGTTCCACTGAAACAACAGAGCAGCAGCCTATACTGTTCTGTCCCACTGAAACAACAGAGCAGCAGCCTATACTGTTCTGTTCCTCACTGAAACAACAGAGCAGCAGCCTATACTGTTCTGTCCCACTGAAACAACAGAGCAGCAGCCTATACTGTTCTGTTCCACTGAAACAACAGAGCAGCAGCCTATACTGTTCTGTCCCACTGAAACAACAGAGCAGCAGCCTATACTGTTCTGTTCCACTGAAACAACAGAGCAGCAGCCTATACTGTTCTGTTCCTCACTGAAACAACAGAGCAGCAGCCTATACTGTTCTGTTCCACTGAAACAACAGAGCAGTAGCCTATACTGTTCTGTCCCACTGAAACAACAGAGCAGCAGCCTATACTGTTCTGTTCCACTGAAACAACAGAGCAGCAGCCTATACTGTTCTGTCCCACTGAAACAACAGAGCAGCAGCCTATACTGTTCTGTTCCCCACTGAAACAACAGAGCAGCAGCCTATACTGTTCTGTTCCTCACTGAAACAACAGAGCAGCAGCCTATACTGTTCTGTTCCCCACTGAAACAACAGAGCAGCAGCCTATACTGTTCTGTCCCACTGAAACAACAGAGCAGCAGCCTATACTGTTCTGTTCCACTGAAACAACAGAGCAGCAGCCTATACTGTTCTGTCCCACTGAAACAACAGAGCAGTAGCCTATACTGTTCTGTTCCACTGAAACAACAGAGCAGCAGCCTATACTGTTCTGTCCCACTGAAACAACAGAGCAGTAGCCTATACTGTTCTGTTCCCACTGAAACAACAGAGCAGTAGCCTATACTGTTCTGTTCCTCACTGAAACAACAGAGCAGCAGCCTATACTGTTCTGTTCCTCACTGAAACAACAGAGCAGCAGCCTATACTGTTCTGTTCCACTGAAACAACAGAGCAGTAGCCTATACTGTTCTGTCCCACTGAAACAACAGAGCAGCAGCCTATACTGTTCTGTTCCTCACTGAAACAACAGAGCAGCAGCCTATACTGTTCTGTTCCTCACTGAAACAACAGAGCAGCAGCCTATACTGTTCTGTTCCACTGAAACAACAGAGCAGCAGCCTATACTGTTCTGTCCCACTGAAACAACAGAGCAGTAGCCTATACTGTTCTGTTCCACTGAAACAACAGAGCAGCAGCCTATACTGTTCTGTCCCACTGAAACAACAGAGCAGCAGCCTATACTGTTCTGTCCCACTGAAACAACAGAGCAGCAGCCTATACTGTTCTGTTCCACTGAAACAACAGAGCAGTAGCCTATACTGTTCTGTCCCACTGAAACAACAGAGCAGCAGCCTATACTGTTCTGTTCCTCACTGAAACAACAGAGCAGCAGCCTATACTGTTCTGTTCCTCACTGAAACAACAGAGCAGCAGCCTATACTGTTCTGTCCCACTGAAACAACAGAGCAGCAGCCTATACTGTTCTGTCCCACTGAAACAACAGAGCAGCAGCCTATACTGTTCTGTTCCACTGAAACAACAGAGCAGTAGCCTATACTGTTCTGTCCCACTGAAACAACAGAGCAGCAGCCTATACTGTTCTGTTCCCCACTGAAACAACAGAGCAGCAGCCTATACTGTTCTGTTCCACTGAAACAACAGAGCAGCAGCCTATACTGTTCTGTTCCTCACTGAAACAACAGAGCAGCAGCCTATACTGTTCTGTTCCTCACTGAAACAACAGAGCAGCAGCCTATACTGTTCTGTTCCACTGAAACAACAGAGCAGCAGCCTATACTGTTCTGTTCCACTGAAACAACAGAGCAGCAGCCTATACTGTTCTGTTCCTCACTGAAACAACAGAGCAGCAGCCTATACTGTTCTGTTCCTCACTGAAACAACAGAGCAGCAGCCTATACTGTTCTGTTCCACTGAAACAACAGAGCAGCAGCCTATACTGTTCTGTTCCCCACTGAAACAACAGAGCAGCAGCCTATACTGTTCTGTTCCTCACTGAAACAACAGAGCAGCAGCCTATACTGTTCTGTCCCACTGAAACAACAGAGCAGCAGCCTATACTGTTCTGTTCCACTGAAACAACAGAGCAGCAGCCTATACTGTTCTGTCCCACTGAAACAACAGAGCAGTAGCCTATACTGTTCTGTTCCCACTGAAACAACAGAGCAGTAGCCTATACTGTTCTGTTCCTCACTGAAACAACAGAGCAGCAGCCTATACTGTTCTGTTCCTCACTGAAACAACAGAGCAGCAGCCTATACTGTTCTGTTCCACTGAAACAACAGAGCAGTAGCCTATACTGTTCTGTCCCACTGAAACAACAGAGCAGCAGCCTATACTGTTCTGTTCCTCACTGAAACAACAGAGCAGCAGCCTATACTGTTCTGTTCCTCACTGAAACAACAGAGCAGCAGCCTATACTGTTCTGTTCCACTGAAACAACAGAGCAGCAGCCTATACTGTTCTGTCCCACTGAAACAACAGAGCAGTAGCCTATACTGTTCTGTTCCACTGAAACAACAGAGCAGCAGCCTATACTGTTCTGTCCCACTGAAACAACAGAGCAGCAGCCTATACTGTTCTGTCCCACTGAAACAACAGAGCAGCAGCCTATACTGTTCTGTTCCACTGAAACAACAGAGCAGTAGCCTATACTGTTCTGTCCCACTGAAACAACAGAGCAGTAGCCTATACTGTTCTGTCCCACTGAAACAACAGAGCAGCAGCCTATACTGTTCTGTTCCTCACTGAAACAACAGAGCAGCAGCCTATACTGTTCTGTCCCACTGAAACAACAGAGCAGCAGCCTATACTGTTCTGTCCCACTGAAACAACAGAGCAGCAGCCTATACTGTTCTGTTCCACTGAAACAACAGAGCAGTAGCCTATACTGTTCTGTCCCACTGAAACAACAGAGCAGCAGCCTATACTGTTCTGTTCCCACTGAAACAACAGAGCAGTAGCCTATACTGTTCTGTCCCACTGAAACAACAGAGCAGCAGCCTATACTGTTCTGTTCCTCACTGAAACAACAGAGCAGCAGCCTATACTGTTCTGTTCCACTGAAACAACAGAGCAGTAGCCTATACTGTTCTGTTCCACTGAAACAACAGAGCAGCAGCCTATACTGTTCTGTCCCACTGAAACAACAGAGCAGCAGCCTATACTGTTCTGTTCCTCACTGAAACAACAGAGCAGCAGCCTATACTGTTCTGTTCCTCACTGAAACAACAGAGCAGCAGCCTATACTGTTCTGTTCCTCACTGAAACAACAGAGCAGTAGCCTATACTGTTCTGTTCCTCACTGAAACAACAGAGCAGCAGCCTATACTGTTCTGTTCCTCACTGAAACAACAGAGCAGCAGCCTATACTGTTCTGTTCCCCACTGAAACAACAGAGCAGCAGCCTATACTGTTCTGTCCCACTGAAACAACAGAGCAGCAGCCTATACTGTTCTGTCCCACTGAAACAACAGAGCAGCAGCCTATACTGTTCTGTTCCACTGAAACAACAGAGCAGCAGCCTATACTGTTCTGTCCCACTGAAACAACAGAGCAGTAGCCTATACTGTTCTGTTCCTCACTGAAACAACAGAGCAGTAGCCTATACTGTTCTGTCCCACTGAAACAACAGAGCAGTAGCCTATACTGTTCTGTCCCACTGAAACAACAGAGCAGCAGCCTATACTGTTCTGTCCCACTGAAACAACAGAGCAGCAGCCTATACTGTTCTGTTCCACTGAAACAACAGAGCAGCAGCCTATACTGTTCTGTCCCACTGAAACAACAGAGCAGCAGCCTATACTGTTCTGTCCCACTGAAACAACAGAGCAGCAGCCTATACTGTTCTGTTCCACTGAAACAACAGAGCAGTAGCCTATACTGTTCTGTTCCTCACTGAAACAACAGAGCAGCAGCCTATACTGTTCTGTCCCACTGAAACAACAGAGCAGCAGCCTATACTGTTCTGTTCCACTGAAACAACAGAGCAGCAGCCTATACTGTTCTGTCCCACTGAAACAACAGAGCAGCAGCCTATACTGTTCTGTTCCACTGAAACAACAGAGCAGCAGCCTATACTGTTCTGTTCCCCACTGAAACAACAGAGCAGCAGCCTATACTGTTCTGTTCCTCACTGAAACAACAGAGCAGCAGCCTATACTGTTCTGTCCCACTGAAACAACAGAGCAGCAGCCTATACTGTTCTGTTCCACTGAAACAACAGAGCAGCAGCCTATACTGTTCTGTCCCACTGAAACAACAGAGCAGCAGCCTATACTGTTCTGTTCCACTGAAACAACAGAGCAGCAGCCTATACTGTTCTGTTCCTCACTGAAACAACAGAGCAGCAGCCTATACTGTTCTGTTCCTCACTGAAACAACAGAGCAGCAGCCTATACTGTTCTGTCCCACTGAAACAACAGAGCAGCAGCCTATACTGTTCTGTTCCCCACTGAAACAACAGAGCAGCAGCCTATACTGTTCTGTTCCACTGAAACAACAGAGCAGCAGCCTATACTGTTCTGTCCCACTGAAACAACAGAGCAGCAGCCTATACTGTTCTGTCCCACTGAAACAACAGAGCAGCAGCATATACTGTTCTGTTCCACTGAAACAACAGAGCAGCAGCCTATACTGTTCTGTTCCACTGAAACAACAGAGCAGCAGCCTATACTGTTCTGTTCCTCACTGAAACAACAGAGCAGCAGCCTATACTGTTCTGTTCCTCACTGAAACAACAGAGCAGCAGCCTATACTGTTCTGTTCCTCACTGAAACAACAGAGCAGCAGCCTATACTGTTCTGTTCCACTGAAACAACAGATATTGACGATGCTAAACTCAGGGCCTTTTGCAAGCTCTTCTAGGAGAGTTACTCAAGGGAACAAACTGCTGCTTGAGATGGAAATGTTATTCCACAGGAGAATAAATTAAGAGTATATCGCCTCTCAACATTTCAATAGATCTACAACTGTGCTATTCTGGAAATAATTAATTCGGAACTTCTCTAAAACCCTTTGTTGTTGCAAAAATAATAGCTGAAGATGAAGTTAACTGCACACTCATCCTCAGCATAAGATATAGAACTATATTGTTGCTAGCGGGCGGAAACCTCAGGGAATGGAGAAAAGACCCTGGGCTCTATTCCAATGGATCCAGTCTAGTTATAATTATAGTCACAAGGTATTTTAATACTTTTGGTTAAACACTGTATGCACTCGTTCAATGTGCCATCCCTGTTTTGGGCATGTCATTATAGGCAGAAATGTTTCAAAATAGATGTTTCAAAATCTTTTAAAATATAATAGCTAACAGCAGCCTATGTCAATGCGTTGTGATGCGACACATTGTGAGCTTGTACATCGGCTATTTTCAAAAGATTTTTATACATTTGAAAACTTGAAATGAGATTCTGCTTAACTCATTCCACGCCAAGGAACGACAGGTTACGTTTGAGGCACTATAACCCCCTGTGCCAGGACGTAATTTTGCGTCTTAAAAAAAAAAAACTCAAAACCTTTTTTTTTTTTTTTTTAACAATAGAAACGCTGGCCTGGTCTGTGTTTCTATTGTAGTGTACTGGCATGGATTACTTTTGGCACATTTTGATGCCAATACTGTATTTCTAAATTGCAGTACTGATACAAAATAAAAAGTGAGTGCTTTCTCCACCACTGGCAACAGTATATAATATAAGCTTCCTTCTCCTTAGAGCTGCAGGGCTTAGCCTCTCCGCGTTACAAAAAAAAGTGGACAATCCTATTACAGTGCTGGTAGGCCCATATGGAGCGTCCAGAATGCAAGAGGGTCGTCTCTCCCCCTGTGGCCTCGTCTGGGTCAGCTAGGAGCAGCAGCAGTGACCTTTCAGCACATTGCGCGGCTGCTACATCAAATCCAATAATCACATATCCTCAAGCTATACCGAGGCACAGCACAATATGGGAGAAAGAGAGAAAAGAACGGATGCCCGGAGCTCATTTGTGATATGCTGCATGTGAATAATGGAAGGCCTCTAGTCTATACCATGAATAACCACACACACACACACACACACACACACACACACACACACACACACACACACACACACACACACACACACACACACACACACACACACACACACACACACACACACACACACACACACACACACACACACACACACACACACACACACACACACACACACACACACACACACACACACACACACACACACACACGCTCGAGAGTAGATATTATTCTCATATTTTTATCATTCCATGACAACGAGCTCCCCACTTAGTGTGTGTGTGTGTGTGTGTGTGTGTGTGTGTGTGTGTGTGTGTGTGTGCACGCATGTGTGCGTGCGCAATTGAAAATCAGCCTGGAATTCACTTGGAATGGTGCAGGTGGTAGAGCATTAGTGTATTATTCAATGTGGATTTGAATGCAGCTTACCGCAGCATACGTCTTGCATTGTTGTAGCCCAATTTCCCCCCCATTCAGCAACGACGACTTTGAAATGCAAAACGTGGCGACGTCCTGAAATGAATCCATTCAGACATTCATCGCTTGGCTTCACTTGACACTGACTCACATTATTATGTGACACTAGACTGCAGTACAAGTCATTGAGGAATCAATTAGAAAGGCTTAAAGGAGCATTCAGTGATTTGGGTGATTTAGAAAACCACCCGGTCCGCCCCGGTAACAAAATGTGCACATGCACGCACTACAGTGGGGGGAAGTGCAACAGGCCAACAGCATGTGCACCAAGGCCCGCCCCCACTCGATCATGATTGGAGGAAGGCCCCTCTCATCCTGATTGGATGAAGGCTTTGCCACCCGCCACCAAAACTGTAACTAGGGTTTTTTGACCCCAGGGGCTCACTGGGGACAGGGAGGAACTCCTTATATGGTCAGCACACTCTATAGTAGGGAGGATTATCCAGAAAAAAAGAAAAAATAAGTGATATTTGAATTAAGTCAAATCACTGAATATACCTTTAAAAAGGGGAGAGGCCTATGGACATTTTCCTGCTTGTTAGGAAAACGCCTGTTACAACAATTTACAATTATAATTACAATTTAGGCATTTAGCAGACGCTGTTAATTAATCCAGAGCGATTTACAGCAAGCAACAGTGACTGACAGTGGATCGATCCATCAATGTTAAGTGAGAAATCTTGGGTAGAACTGGTGAGGGAGTTGGGACTGAAGATGATGATTTCCAATTTATTGCAATTGAGTTTGAGAAAGTTCTTTTGCATCCATGTTTAAGCAGACAAGAGGATATCATTGGTGACTTTTGTGAGAGCGGTTTCTGTGCTGTGTAGTGAACGAAAACCGGATTGAAGTGATTCATAAAGGTTATTGGAGTCCATGTGCGATTTAATTTGAGATGTAACAGTATTTTCCAGGATTTTGGAGAGGAAGGGAAGGTTAGAAATGGGCCGGTAATTGCTGGGGGAGTCTGGGTCAAGTCCAGGTATTTTCAGTATTGGGGTGATGGCAGCAAGCTTGAGAGCAGGGGGAATGTGGCCAGTGGACAGGGAGGTGTTTATGATGTTGGTGATAAGTGGAGAGAGAACGGGAAGACAGGCAGTAACCAAGGTGGAGGATGCAGGTGGAGGTTTTGGAGGACATGTTGGATGCGGTTATTAGTGAGTGATTGGCTGGGGAAAAGAGGGGAGGTAGGTTCAAAATCAGGTGTTGAGGTGGGAGAGGTGGCCAGTTCGGTGTGTATGGTGTCGACCTTTGACTGAAAATATGAAAGAAATGTTTCACAATTACTGGCGGTGAATGAGGTGGTGATGGTGTTTATGGGCTTGAGGAGTTTGTTGAAGGTGGAGAAACGTGATTTAGGATTTTTGCTGCCGGATTGAATGACAGATGAGTAGTGGAAGTATACGTGTGCTGTTGTATTGTTGTATATGCTGTATTGTTCCTGATGCAGTATTTAAGGAGTGAGGCCTTTTTGATCTCGGTGGCTTATGGCCTCCGTCATGTAAGTCACATTATTATCCAGCTCAATGGACTGGTTAATGACACTGAAGTCTATTACACACACATGCATAAACAGAGGCCCACGTTGCCAGTGCCAGGAATGTGTCACCTTGGTGATTTGAACCTCCTGCCGAGCTGTGTGCTGCTGCTGCTGTGTTTTGAATGTGGAGAGAAAAGTGACTTTATAAGAGAGTTGAAGTTTGCCTCAACATTGTCATTCAATAAATATGTGTTCTGCTCAGGTTATGCCACTGTTGTGGAAATACTACCATGCCATGCTGAGAGACGACGTGGTGTTAGAAATATTGGTTGCCAGAAAGTAACAAAACAAAACAACAAGAATGACTCTCGGTCATAACTGCCAGGTGTAACAAGCTCTTGTAGCGCCCGTTTTCAATAGTTTCCGACTTTTGTTGTCCTCTAGCTCCAGTTAGCTCATAATAGCTTATGTTAGCTTCTGCAGCCACTCGCTCCGCGTTGTGACGCTCAGAGTATAGTTTGTTGTTCATACTATCATTGGCTTAGGAGGCAGCCAATCATGACTAGGTCGCTAGTAAGGTCTCTAGGAGGCAGCCAATCATGACTAGGTCGCTAGTAAGGTCTCTAGGAGGCAGCCAATCATGACTAGGTCGCTAGTAAGGTCTCTAGGAGGCAGCTAATCATGACTAGGTCGTGAATAAAGTTGCCACTAAAGTCAACTTCACGGTCATCAGTAGTAGTGGGTGCAAATGTTGTCCAGGCACTTTTCAAGCACCTGGCAAAAAACGGAATGGTGATTTACAGTACCAAGATTGCAAGTAGGCTTACTTAAGAGTTACAAACTCTGAAAGTAGGCTACTGAAAGTCTGTTGCATGTTGTATGAACTCATACAACATGTGACAGAAGCTATACTAGCCTACTACTACTACTACTACTACTACTACTA
Source organism: Electrona antarctica (assembly GCF_951216825.1). NCBI lineage: Eukaryota > Metazoa > Chordata > Actinopteri > Myctophiformes > Myctophidae > Electrona > Electrona antarctica. Next base: position 5,829,514 of record NC_136803.1, on the reverse strand, counting down.
CTACTAATAATAATAATAATAGAAAATTAACCAACTTTATCAAGAAAAAAAAGAAGAAAAAGAAAAGTGCTAGATTAAAAATGATAAAAAGGCTAAGTATGGGATGGGAGGACATGTTACCTTGACCTCAGCTGGGAAAGGCTGTCCTGAAGAGTTGGATTTTGAGTGTGTGGTGTTGAAGGGAGGGAGGAAAGGACGTCTTTGGGGTTGAGGAGCACATTCTAATGGGAGGGGGCAGCAACAGAGAAAGCCCTGTCTGTCCCCCCCCCAGGTATGATACTTGGTCTCTAGGGGACGTCCAGGAGGTTGGCTTCACTTGACCTGAGGGAACGGGAGGGGACATAATGTTGGAGAAGATCAGATGCTGTTCTAATTATCTGCATGTGTATAATTAACTATCCCTCTTATGAAACAGTTGATCCTCATTTAACCCATTTTGGGCGGGAACCCCTTTTGGTGTTAGCATTATGTTATGCTTTAGCTATTGAAAAATAGCAGATCTACAAGCTCATAGCGCGCCACCGAGTGGCGCGCTACGAGCTTGTAGGTCTGCTATTTCTTTTTATCGTTAAAATGTGACGCAAATCATTGAATATATATTTCAGAGCGAACATTTTTAACTAAAATATTTGCTTCTGGGGGGGTCCCTGGAACTACATATTTTGAGATGGGGGGTCCGTGGCCCAATGAAGATAATTCTGGGGGTCCTTGACATGAAAAAGGTTGAGCACCACTGACATAGAAACATAGGTTTTTCAGAAAAATGTTACGATTTAGAAGCCTTTTTTTTTAATCGACCTCAGTCCAAAAGGAGTTAAACTTGTAAAGACGTTGGAATTTAGTTCGTCTTCGCTGGTGTTTGATTTACTGTACAGTGACTATTAAACCCTTTTAGACTTCCAAAGCACAAAAGGCCAGGTAATAATAATAATAATACAAAAACAGTGTTTACCAATTTCGCCACAATGGAGGTGCTCTATCATGTATCTGTTATTTTTAACCCTGAGCTCCTGAGGCATTGCTCAAAGTGACTGAACGTCGATGGGAGCTCTGCTCGCTGCAAACAGGGATTGAAAGGAAAAAAGGGGAGACGAATGCAAATCCTGCCAGGAGTGATGGCTGTGGCAACACAACACTTCCTCAGTGTCACCATGATGAGTGTCACTGTGCAGCATGGCTTCTCTGAGCCACATAGAGATAACTCTGGAGTAGATCAGCCAGCCCCCTGATATAAGCTTGGAGCAGTCAGAGCATAGAAGCCCTATGTGGCTGATAGGCCTATGTTATTCAGATAGCATGGTATTGCAGAATGCTGAGCCAGGACGGCCTAAAGTAGGAAATAGCCTATGGCCTGACGTCACACATGCACAACAGATTGATGTATAGCTGATGCATGAGACGTATTGACTGATGCAAGCTCACAATGCATTTCCAATGGGAGTCACATGGTTTGACACAACATTTGTGTTGTATGAGGGGGTGGGGGGCAGTCGAAACACAGCCCGAAAGCCGTACAACACAAATGTTGTGTCAAACCATGTGACTTCCATTGGAAATACATTGGGGCAAGATGTAAACAAACCCTTGCTAGATCGAAAGGTGTGAGTCAGGCCTATGTGCTACTGACTGACTGACTCACTCGATTACCATTGTTTAAACACAGGTAAGAGTAAGAGCACTTGCTTTGTGTAGGTACCTGCAGACTCAGAGATGAAAGTTGATCCATTTAAGTTTTTCTATGCTTATCCACCTGTTTCCAGTGTCCCATGAGCCTTTGCGTGAAATGTGCATGTGCATAACTTCCTCTTCCTGTTGCTGCTGTGACCAGTGTTGCCAGATTTTGCGAGAGAAACAAGCGGCCAGGTCTATGAAAACAAGCCCAAATGTACAGCAGATCTATAAACTGACCACGCATTGCCTTGTATAGATCTATTTTAGCAATGTATTATTGTATATGGCGATAGACAGGCGGCAATCACTGATGAGCATCAAACCCTGTAGCTCATAAAGTCCCTTAATACCAAGAGAGCTTATATGGCAAAACAGCCACCAGATGGCAATGCAAGAGCCTGAAAATGTTGCCCTTTGTCTCACTATAATACCTTTCAATAATAAGAAGGAAGAATTTCCTGGCTGTAACCAATGTGTAAAAAAGAGCCCAGTACCATTTATGTACAGAAAGTCATCGGTCACGCAGGTTTCTCTGACAGCCTTTTCCCCACAGGCCGGCTGGCTGCGTCAACCTACTATGCTGAAGGAGAGAAGACGAAGGGAAAAGACGGTACTGCGTACACTTCTCTTCCTTTCATCTTTTTAGTCTTCTACAATAAAGATTGAACACATACTCTCTACCACGCCACACAGCAAATGCAGTCTCCGGGGGAAATAACGTGCCAGTCTCTTCTCCATCCGACCAGAGCCATTGCTAAGGAGCCTCCAAAGGCTCTGACTGCAACAGGCCTCGTTGTAAATCTCACCGTATCTCTTTAAGTAGCACTCACGTATAAAAACCCCTTGGGCAATTGAGCTGCAGTACATGAGCCAGGCCTTATTAGCAACCCAAACAGTCTGCTCACTGCCCAGCGTACCTTATAAAAGTCACTTAAATCCCAATAAAGGTGAGAGGAAATGCTTGCCAGGCCACCTAATGGCCGGCCTGGATATATATTCCTGTCTCGTCTTTGGGTTAATGAACATACAGGTGTCTAATAGGCAGTGGTGTGAAGCAGTGGTTCTTAACCAGTGGTCCGGGGGACCACCAGTGGTCACTGAGGAGGTTCCAGGTGGTCCCCAGCTAAATGATGGAGTTGGTTATACCAAATGGACCCTTGTAGATCTTTTAACTATTGAGAGTGTAAAATGAAACCAAATTGACCAGTATATTGGTTTCATTTTACAAGAGGTAAATTATTCTTAAACATCTGGATTACTTAATTTACAAGAAGTCCACAATTAGAGCATGTCAAATAATTGTTATTCTGATCGTTTGCCTGTTATCTCTCCTATGGTACCAACATCAATACAGCAATTGTGGATAAAATCTTATCCAGCGATAATACAATATTCTAGGTTATGGTTCCGAAAGGCAAAATCTCATCACATGGTGGTTCCGTGGCTCAAATGACGAATAAATAATGGACCTTGATATGAAAAAGGTTGAAAAGCACTGGTGTAAAATAACACACTACATTTACCCAACTAGTATAACTGCTCAGAGGATCTCAGAGGCCAATATTGTACGATTTACAACACTATACAATCATTTGAAAGCTTTATAGTTGCTAGTTACTCTACAGATTTATAATATTAACCCATTTTGGGCGGGAACCCCTTTTGGTGTTAGCATTATGTTATGCTTTAGCTATTGAAAAATAGCAGATCTACGAGCTTGTAGGTCTGCTATTCTTGAAAAATCGAAGAACGACATAGAAACATAGCTTTTTCAGAAAACTGTCATTTTCAAACAGACATTTTTAGAATCTGATCTCAGGTCAAAATGGGTTAATACAAAACATACAGTACATTAAATGTTGCAATATGATGTACTGTATATTGTAGTTTAATTACAACCCCCCCCCCCCCCCCCCTTACCAGCTGCAACATTAAAGTGATGAACACAGACACATTACTCCTGCATGGGCCACTAATGCATGGGTAATGGCCCTGTACTTTTCCATTTGGCGTTTTAAGTATATTCTGAAGCCAATACATTCGTACTTTTACGCAATAATGTTTTTTTTTAAATATAAGACGTTTTCTTGCAACAGAGTTCTACATTGTGGTATTGTTACTTCTGATATCATAATGAATTAATGAATTGCATTTTTATAGCGCTTTTCCAAGTGCTCAAAGCACTTTACATTCATTCATACATTGGGAGGTGAAGCGGCGAACAGTCAACGCCAGCGTCCTCACTTCCCACATTCACACACCAATGGTGGCGAGCTCACACCGACCGACTCATTGGAGGCAATGTAGGGTTCAGTGTCTTTTGCCCAAGGACACTTCGACATGTGGACAGGAGGAGGAGCCGGGATTCGAACCGCCGACCCAGGGATCATTGGATCGACCTGCTCTAGGATCTGCTCTACCTCCTGAGCCACAGGAGACAACAGTTCAATGACCTCTGGCTCTGGATGTCTCTGTGTTTGACTGGAGATATCTGGCCCGGGTCGCCGGCGTGGTGGTCGGGGCACTACGCCTGACAGCGTGTCACAGGTTCGATTCCCGACGACCCTTTGCTGTGTGGTCACTCCCCATCTCTGTCCTCATTTCCAGTCAGTCTACCGTCCATCAATGAAGGCATAAAAGACCCAAAATAAATATTATTTATATAATATTTTAAAGTTTAATTGGTCATGCTGGCCTTTTACACATTTTGTTTTGTTTGGATACCATCGTTCATTTTAATTTGTATGAGTTTGTGTCATTTCTAGGACAGAACGGGAAAATATGACTTATTTCCTCTTGCACGCAGCTTTAGCATTTCATGATGAAATCCCTCTTCTAAGCAAGAACAGCATTTTCCTGAATTCCGCTGATGTGCTTTACTTTTTCTATAGAAAAAAGGTGATGTAAATATTACCTCAAACCTTGTGGAAATATGCAGGTGTATGCACATCGCCGCAGAAAGGAAAGAAAGTCAGAATAAGATTGTTTGCAACCTCACTTTATAAAGCAGTAGTTCTCAAACATTCTGATGTCAAGCAACGGTCAAACTGACATGTATTAATTAGGCCCACGGACCCCATTTGAAACCAGCTCAGTGGCCTTGTGGTTAGAGTGTCCGCCCTGAGACTGGGAGGTTGGGGTTCAATCCCCGGCCGGGTCATACCAAAGACTCTAAAAATGGGACCCAGTGCCTCCCTGCTTGACACTCAGCATCAAGGGTTGGATTGGGGGTAAGTCCCTGCGACATACTAGCGTCATGTCCAGGGGGTGTACTTGTACATCAAGCTGCCTCGAGCTACAGAAACAGGAGATAGGCTCCTGCCCTGTAGGGCCTCAAGGCTCGGCAAGGCTACTTACAACTACTTACCCCATTTGAAACAAAACAAAATCGAGCCAGGCCATTACTATTGGCGAGATGGAGAATTAAACAGACTAAAATGTAGAAAAGGTTTCTCTTCATTTATTTATTTTTCGTCATGTTTTTGTTTTGTTTCTGAATTCTTTGATTTGGCCTCTAAATCGATGGCTGTCGTTTCATTTCAAGCAAAGTTTGACATTCCAGCATTCAAAAGCATAACATATAATAATATAACCGGTATGCAGGCCTGCAAATTCAAGCAGTCTCTTTTAATCCCTGTTGCTTCATGTTGCTTCATCAGCGTGATGCTCTAATTCCTTTAAAGAAAGACAGAGACATGTGGTTTATGCTTTTGAGAGAATTCTGAAGGTATGCCGGAAAAAAACCCAGTCTGTCCTCCTCCAGCCTGTTCAACACTTCTCATACGAGAAGAATTGTTGTCGTTATATAAGATTTAGTACAGAGTCATATAACCGTCTATTACACTAGACACAGTAGACAGGGCTGGATTAAGAACACAAGTGCTCTGGAATCAAAAGACCCCCTCGAAATGATCACACAATGTTTCTCATTTCTCACATTTTTAAGTGAAAACTAAGTATCTCAGTTCAGCTATATACATTGTTCAAGACAATCAAGTTAGTGTGAGTTGAAAACATAATATTAAGAAAGAAGAGTTAGGTATGAATGATCCATTAATAACAATTTATTTTGTAGTATGATGTCTAGTTTGTCAAGAACACAATTGGACACAGGTAGGATAAATAAGGTATGCCCTGAATCCTATGCAGCTCTGTCTACATGGGCGGCTGTGGCTCAGGAGGTAGAGCAGGTCGTCCAATGATCCCTGGGTCGGTGGTTCGAATCCCGGCTCCTCCTGTCCACATGTCGAAGTGTCCTTGGGCAAGACACTGAACCCTACATTGCCTCCAATGAGTCGGTCGGTGTAAGCTTGCCACCATTGGTGTGTGAATGTGGGAAGTGAGGACGCTGGCGTCGACTGTTCACCTCCCAATAAACCGTTGTAAAGTGCTTTGAGCACTTGGAAAAGCGCTATAAAAATCCCTAAACCTAAATGTATTCCTAACCTTAATCTCAGTATAACGAACATAAGAATGCAAGAACCGGGGAAAAACTGTCTATTTAAACTGTTAAATAGACCAGGAGAAAATACAGAGGGGGTGCAATTAAACAAAAAACCTGATCCTGGTTGTATAAACAACAACTAAAGAATTTCTCTTGCTCAAAGCAGCACATTGATAAATTAAATCACTGCTCAGCTCACTGCTTAATACCACATCAACAAAACCGCACGGAACTCCCAGATGGTACAGGGATACAATCAATTTATTTTAACAGTGCAAAATCCATGCAAATACAAGATATTGCATTTATACTATCCCGCGGATAGGCCTATGGCATATGCCTATTTTTCTTGTGGTGCTGAAAGGGTGCATAGCATAAGCCCTTTGCTATGCACCCTTTCAGCACCACGGACAGCAACAGAGGGTAAGTATTGAGAGAGAAAAAACATTATACCACAGGTCGTTTCGAGGAAGCAATCTGATCGGTTGAAACAGCCTTCTAGCCGTGGGTTGCCGTGGGTTAAACCAGCACCATTCACCACCTAATCAAAACAAAGAATTCAGCTGCTCTGTTCTCCCAGAGCGCTAGCAAACTCGGTGGCTAGGCTAGCTAGTTTCTTGGGACATTTGTGGTCGTAGTGACTACATCTGTCATTAAAAAAATATATTCTTTCAGCGATTTTCTTAGTTTTAAGGGTAACTGTTGTATAATTGCAATATTACACGAGAGGGTGTGGGTTAACGTGATTATTGCCACTTCAGTGATGCTTGCGGAACTCGACTTTGTCTCGTTCCTCACCGCATCCCTGTCGTGGCAATAATCACGTTAACCCACACCCTCTCGTGTAATATTGCTTAAAAATACCACATGTGTTCCAATTGAAATGTGTGTAGACCAACTAGCATTTTCAAAACAAAGTTATGTGCAGATAACATCATCAATACTGCAGGCAGTTGTTTAACATATTAAGACCTGAGGACCTGATTATAATGTCTTCTAAATTCTGAGAGTTTTGTTTTTTATGTCAGTGGTTTTGTTCAGAACCTGTAGAACTTTTGGAGATGTGCGTGCTTCCCTTTGGATCCTATCTCTATGTCAGTGGTGCTCAAACCTTTTCATGTCAAGGACCCCCAGAATGATGATGTATTCGGCCGCCGACACCCATCTGAAAATATGTTGTTCCAGGGACCCCCCCAGACGCAGATAGGAGTTAAAAATGTTCGCTGTGAAAGAATATATATTCAAAGATTTGCACACATTTTCACGATTAAATAAAATAGCAGATCTACAAGAGCTTGTAGATCTGCTATTTTTCAACAGCTAAAGTATAAAATAGTGATTAATGTGGTCAAAAGCCAAGGTGACAGAGATGCGTTCCAGGCCTTAATGGCTTAATGTTCAGTTCAGTAGAGTTGCAATCGCCTGGTTATTGAGCCGACTGTCCTAAACAGCCTCTCCTTCCATTCATCACAACATTTCCTGGGCGAAGTCCTTTCTCAAAATGCCAATTGAATCAGCTGGACCTTCCGCGGTGGATGCAACACGTTTAATTAAAACCTATTCATTAAAATGGGGTTTTATGTGTGTGTGTGTGTTGCTATTTGTTTCACTGTAGTTTCATTATTTACTTTTTTCTCCTTCACCACTTAATTGCCCAGTTGAGTGGCGTTATTTGCCAATGTTTTCTCGTATTAATCAGACAGCGGCCGGCGTCCCGTTTGCTTTGATGTTGCACGCCGATTGGGGCTCTGCAGGGAGAGAGTATATAACTTTAATCTCACGCACCAATTGCAGAACAGCGCGGCCTGTGACTTTGATCTCCCTCATGCAAGAACCAAGTCATTTTCCACTGCAATGCCACTGTGGCTGGTAATATTGGATTAAACCCACTGAGACCCGCATGAGACCAGGCAGATTCTACAAATGTCTTCTAAATCCTAACAGTTTTCTGAAAAACCTATGTTTCTATATCAGTGGTTCTCAAACAATTTCATGTCAAAGACCCCAAAAAATTATATGTAATTAATTGGCCACCGACCCCCATGTGGAAATATGTTGTTCCAGGCACTCGCCATAAGTAAAGATATGAGTTAAAACATTTTGCTGTGAAAGAATATATATTCAAAGATTTGCACACATTTTAACACATTTTCGAAAATAGCAGATCTACAAGCTGTAGATCTGTTATGTTTCAACAGCTAAAGTTTAAAATAATGGTTGTCCGCTCATGTATGGCCTAAAGGTATATGGACGTGGCACGTGCACGCTGCAAGAGGAGTATGGATGTGGCACGTGCACGCTGCAGGAGGAGATATATCGAGAGGTAAGCAAAATCAAACACATCAGCAACGGAACATTCTTCTTGTGGTTATCAGAGCTTACAGTGTATGATGAGCCGTGCATGGCTGCCTGCATGGTGGAAAACATGTCTGCCATATTGCACCTCTTTGAGGCCCAGCCATGTTTACATGTATCAAACCATTGTAATAAGTTTGATTTATTATTATAGGTTTAAAAAAGCAGGGCTTTTGCGTACTGTAGTATGTGACTGTGTACTGTATATGCCAAGGAGGACACGATGATAGTCCATTAGTTCATTCATGTGCAGATATCATTGCAGTTCATGGGAAAACAACAATTTGTAGTATTTTTCTGGACAAGTAAAAGCAGTGAAAATTACAGATAATAATTATACTGATTCTGGTGTTCAAGAAGTGAGAGGGGAAACAAAGTATAGTTTGAGAGGATATGATATAGTTTCAGAAGGAGATGAATTTCAGACAGAACGAGATGGACAAGACACTGTGCGCACAAAGATCAGGTCATCTATCATCAGCGCTCAGACGCCAGAGATGGAAGAGGTGTTAAAAGGGCACTGGAGAGAGGCCAGAGATCAGGCCATATTTCATCAGTGTACAGACAGTGGAGAGGTGGAGAAGTGCTGAAATGTCACAGAGAGAGAGCAGCCATTTGATGCCTAAAACAGATTGTCAATACTCACCGTGTTGACCTGTTTACGAAGAGGACAAGTGTTGGAGCCTGTCATACAATCAGAACAACTTTCTCATACCTGGCCAAAGGGCAGAGGCTTACAGAAATCCCCAGAGACCTACAAGTACGTGCGTGCGTGCGTGCGTGCGTGCGTGCGTGCGTGCGTGCGTGCGTGCGTGTGTGTGTGCGTGCTCGTGCAAAGAATGGTAGTGTTGAAGTGGCATGCCGTGAACAATGTAATGGAAGGGTAAAGTTATTTTGTGAACCCAATCCCAAAGTTCACTTGCCTTTTGCCTCGCAATTTTGCTCTTGTGAATGAACCAACACACCGAACATTGCAATTATGCCAACATTGTTTATGCCTGCAAACCTGCGGCTTCAAAATAATATACATGTATAAGCCTAGTGCTAACAAAGACGTGCTAAAGGACCAATACACCAAATATACCCGTTGGTTAGACGTAACAGTCCGACAGGCTTTAGTTCGACAACACCGTCGCTCCCGACATGCTCTGCCGGTTACAACTAACCCGCGTGCTGCGGGTTCAAACTCACCCGTGGCTCACGACTTGCGCGGCAGGTTAGAACTAACACGTGGCAGGTTAAAACTGACCCGTGGCTAGTTTGAGAACCACTGTACACAAAGGAACAGAGCCTTAATTAGTATCATAACACCTGTGAAGGAAGTAGGGAAGGGGCCCGGAAGCAAGGACTGTCTAAAGAGGACGAGACGCGAAGGCCACCGTAGACCGTACGGGCGACGCCATGTTGCTCCATGGTGCTCCATGGAAGGAAAGAAACATGCGCAGTTGAGACCAAGGAAGCTGAACGCGGAAGTGTTGGCTGCATATAGCCCATTGTGCATGTTTCTTTCCTTCTATGGAGCAACATGGCATCGCCCGTACGGTCTTCGCGTCTCGTCCTCTTTAGACAGTCCTTGCCCGGAAGTAGGAAGAGTTATTCTGTGTGCATAGAGCCCATTTTCTCTCCAAGATGATTACATGGGATTTTGGACTGTACTCTTTTATTTATGCATGTTCCCGCGTTTACAAATTTAAAAAGACAGAGACAAATGCACAGCTGTTGATTTTTTAGCCAGCTCGTCCTCTTAGCAGACAATTCCTCTGTCTCTTGTCTTGTCTAGCAGTGCTGTGTGTTTCTCTCTCCAAACACAGACATCTGTCCTCTTCCATCACTGCTGATCTTTGATCCAGAGTCTGTCCCAAAGATGGATGATTTCACTTTCCTTAGAAAGACCCCCGCTTCCCTCACAGCTTAAATGGTATGGTCCCAAACCACACAATATTATCAGATCCCCATCTGGGGGTATAAGTCATTAAGTAACACACACAAGGCCACCTGGCTCAGGGTAGAGCGGTGCAGGGTTCCCAAACGTTTTAGCTCAAGACCCTACAAAGAAATGAGATGTTTCCCCGGGACCTAAACTAGTAAAAAATAGCTAATCTACAAGCTCACAAAGCGTCACTTCACGCCACGTTGTGTGCTTGTAGCTATTTTCACTAATTATTTCTTCTAAATTTATGGAATTTATTTATTTATGGAATTTATTATTTTATTTCTTCATGCAAGTTACTGAAACAAATCATTGAATTTTGCTATTTTGGGAATGCTTTTTTGAAAATGCATTGAAATCATAATTAAAAACCAAATTTAGGAAGCAAAAAAAAATCAGGAGACCCATAACAATGTGTCCGCGACCCACAGTGTTTGGGAAACGGTGATGTAGAGGAAATGCTACAGAACAGAACAGCTCACCGCGGTACTGTTGTAGTGAAGGTTTGACTCTGCGTCAGTCTCTTCACACCTTTCATTGCTGCTGGATCATTGGCAATAAGGAGCAGCGGCAGGTGGCGTGGAGGCGGGTTAATTGCCCTCGGTGAGTAGCGTTGTGTCGTGTCTCATGTGGAGTGCCATACCGTGCCGTACCGCACAGCTGAAAGAACAGCCATCAATCAGTTCCAAGAACACTGCTGCTCGCTCCGATAGGAAGATAGTTAGTTGGCCAATACAGGTTTGACTGCCAGTAAATCAACACGCTCTAGCGCACAGAACACTGGGTCGGGAGGGGAGGGGAGGACCCACATGTGGACTCATTTCCTACAACATTTTCAAAAAACATCTCAGAAAAAGAACACATTTTCATGAATTAAAAGAAAACCCTCAATGTTTTTTTTTCTTCACTAATTTCAAGAAGAAATCAACAGAAAATCACAGGCTAAAAAGCAGTGTTTTTTTTTGTCGACTAAAACTAGGACGAAAAATGTTCGTCGACTACCTTTTTCCATTGACGAAAACGAAATGGAAACTAAATAAAAACTAAGCTATGATGACTAAAACTAAGACTAAATATATTGACAATTTCGTTGGCGAATATAAACTAGACTAAAATGTTAGACAAATTATCCAGTATGTCCAGTACTAGGTTGCATCGGCTATTTTCAGCAAGTGTAATACGTCAAGTGTAATAAGTCTTAAGACGGCATCAAGGCCCGCCAAAATACATTTTAGTTGACTAATTCAACTGTAGATGTAGTCGACTAAAACTATACTAACACTAAAACATTCCAGGTGACTAAAATGTGACTAAAACTAAATGAAAACTATTCAAGAGACTATGACTAAAACTAAAATAGAAATTTGCTGCCAAAAACAACCCTGCTAAAAAGTTCCTGAAGCACTGCTCTATCCCCCTTTGGGCCCCATCTGTGCATTCACATTCAAGGATGACTCACTGACCTCATATGCTGGTTAAAAAACCAAAACAATGAGTCTTGACCTACTGGCAGTGTGCACAAGAAATGTGGTGCTGATTGGAGACATTCTGATGTTGTTTTTACACTCAACGGCAGTGCTATTCAACCTACGGCCCGTGGGCCGCATTCACCCCTGCTTAACCCATTTTGAGATCAGATTCTAAAAAATCCTGACAGTTTTCTGAAAAAGCTGTTTCTATGTCAGTCGTTCTTCGATTTTTCAAAAATAGCAGACCTACAAGCTCATAGCGCGCCACTCGGTGGCGCGCTATGAGCTTGTAGATCTGCTATTTTTCAATATAGCTAAAGCATAACATAATGCTAACACCAAAAGGGGTTCCCGCCCAGAATGGGTTAATGTATCTGCGGCCCGTCATGGTTATACCAATACAAATATAATTAGTTATTGTCATTGTTTTGAACAAAATTGTAGGCGTTGTATTGTTTGTTCCAAGAGAAAGTGATATGGCCTGATGTCAGCAGAGTATTAACCACTTATTGATTCACCTGTGATAATCTGTTCATTATGTTCTCTTCACATTTTGTGAATTAAGCTAATCACAAGGTTTTTGTCCATTGAGTTTTGGCCTTATATATGGAAATGCGGCTTCTTACTGTGTGTTTTCTTAATTTTTAGGACAAATTTATTTTGTACCAGACTGTAGTGAACTACATGTCTCTGGTACAAAATACATTTGTAAACGTTTCAAAATACTACTGATATTTTTAGCTTGCAGCCCTTGGGACTTCTGGAATTCTGCTGAGTGGCCCATGAGCCATCTTATAAGTTGAGTATACGCCTTCTCTCTGGATTTCCACCACAACCTTCTCTCTTCAAAGCACCACCAAGGCAGGTACAGTAGGAGCCTGTCATGCCTGATGAATCAAATAAGACTGCAGCCAAGGCGCTATGAGGCTCTCTGTCAATGTCTCAGCATAATATAAAACAACAGAGAACTATTGATCTCTGAGAGAACAGGCAGTAACTTCTGAAAGATCAGCCTGGGTGAATCACACAGCGCTCTGCCTCTGCTGGAAACATTCACCTGCGTACGGTGTGTTCCGAAATAGTGCTTCAATGTCATAGCAGTGCAGGCAACTTAAAGGTCCACTGTATGTTCATGTTATTAGCCCTCCGCTATAAGCCCCACTCTAGAAGCTTTCGACACCTCATAGCTGTCAATGTTATTTTGCATGGCTATGTTGTTGAACACATACACAGCATTTAGGCCTGACCTCAAAATTAAAAAAAAAGTCTTCTATTCTAAATTATGAAATACCCATGTTTCTATGTCAGTGGTTTCAAAAATAGCAGACCTACAAGCTCATAGCGTGCCACTCGGTGGCGCGCTATGAGCTTGTAGATCTGCTATTTTAACTATGTTTTAATTTTAAAACACCAAAAAGGGTTCCCGCCCAAAATGGGTTAACGTCAGGAAAGTTACCCGACTGACCCACTGCAGGTGATGGCACGTATTACTAATCCCCGTAGTCTTACCTAACCTGACTCCGCCAGATGGGGCAGCAGAGAGTACACTGGGTTCCCCCCCCAGTGTACTCTCTGCTGCCCCATCTGGCGGAGTCAGGTTAAGTCTTACCGTCCGTCTGACTCATGTCAGACGGTCGTTAAAGTTGATTGAGTTGGATACCGTTTGTCCCTCTAACATTTGCTTGTAAGTATTTCTATAGTTTATTGAAATAATGTCATGCACATTTTGTCCAGTGCATAGCCTACTGCAGGCCTCGTTGACTAGATTTAGAAGACATTGCTCTCGCTACGGAAATGATCGATTATTTTTGTATGGAGAGATCGCGTCATCTTACATGCATTTCAATGGGTGAGAACTGAAGGACAGCTTGCCATCGCAGAGTGGAGTGGGTGGGGCTTAGTGAAGGGCTAATTGTAGGCTAAAATGTTCTTTCTGTACGTTTCCAGAACATTTCAGGACATTTCAACACTGCAGGTACAGGAGTTTTGTCAGGTAGCAATTTGAGTAGAGCCGCTCTGTAATGAACACCTAATTGGAAGCTAATTTCTCTTCTCTAAATGGACGTATACATAATACATAATGTCATATGTGTTTCATCATCGTGAATTATGGTCTGCCTGCCCACATATCTGCAGTCGCTGACAGACTGTACATATCCTGTCCAAACCATAAAGAAACACGAACCTTCCATCAGGTGAACAGTTAAATTGTATGATTGATTCATTTGTGACCCACGTCTATAGCTGCCAACTTTATGAGAGCTATAATGTGTAGGGTACAGTATATGTCAATCTCATTTATGTTAGACACAAGTTAAATGCAGATAATCTTCAGTATTTTATTGAATTTTTAAAGCTATATACGGTCATTGATTGAGTGTTCTGTACTGTATATCTCTCCAGTTCTTTAGTGGAGAGAAAATACATTTTCCAGGTGGGACACCAACTTCATTCAACCCGGAGAGCAAAGCCATTTATCAGCATCAGTTTTATACTTTTCAGTTTTCATTTTCTTGTTTCTTTTATTTTTTCATCATCCCAAACTGCACAAAGAGTCGAGACGGGACAAGGCGGTTTTTAAGGTCAACCACACGTCCACACCAATGCAACTCATTGAGTTGCAATGAGTTGAATTGGTGTGGTTGACCTTAAAACGGTTTTGTCCCAAGCAGTCCCTATACCGGTGTGGTTTGGGCCTTAAATTGTGTCCTCCCTGAGTTGTTCTCTCCTTATATCTGTCCCAATTCAGTATTTAAGTCCGACGTAGTTTTGTAGTCCTACGTTACGTCCGGGTCCAAGTGGCACAAGCTCCCGTCCGCATCTCATTGTAAATAGAATATCTAAACGCGTGAATCTTTTTACAATTACGTTATTTTTCAGAAAGGAAGCCATTGAGGGTTAAAATGGGTCTTAATGCTTCCAACTCGAGTACAAGTGTCCATGACAAAAATATATGATGTGGAGACAATAAAGATTTTATTATTATCCTTATTATTGAAGGTGGTAACAGTCCATTTGCTCAGTACAATATTTCGGGGGCATATTTAGAATGTGTGCAGGCTTGAGTATGTTCAATCTAGTTTGCAATTCATGAGGATAAAATGGCGATAGTATTCCGTGTGGGGCAGACGGCCTGTCACAGCCAGATTTGGGAGAGCAGCAGCTTTGTTGTTGCGAGGAAAGCGGTAAAATGAGACTTTCGTGGTTGTTTTTGTCTCAGATTTAGTCCGACGGAGCGTCACAGTATAACTATATGGGGACACAAAAGCGACACAAAAGTAGGACCCGGAAGTATCTCTGGAGGGGGCGCTCACGTCACGGCTAAAATACTGAATACTATGTGAGCCGTAGCCATTGAGCAAAGCTGCTCTGCATTCAAAGAGCCATCTCTATCCTACGAACCACCTCTCCGTGTCAGTATTCATCTCTGTATGTTTCCACAAAGCATGAGTAAAGAGGAATCAATGAGGCCCTGCATGCAGACGGCTCATCGGTCAGTTAAACTAATGGAGCACAGAGCACTGTGCGGTGCCACCGGCCTCATGTGAATGATGCATGATGGGGAAGATAGATGGAGAACCAAGAGACTCGCTGTCATTTGGACCTCATCCTCCAGTCCTCGGTGGTTGGACACTGTGTGAAGGCTGTACAGTAGGCTACAGGAGTACATGTCGTGACTATACACCATATATAGGTGGCGTGAGTAAAGCCCTCACAAAATATTAAAACGTTCACTAGTTGGAATGAACACACCATTGTGGAAGGTTTAAAGATTTTATTGAACGAATGAATGAATGATGAGGGGGAGAGTGGGGGGAGCGGGGCACGGGTTCCGGGGGGGGTCGCCGACCCTGGAGTCTTTGGGGAGGGGGTCGTGTGGCGGTCAGCCCGCGGTACACGTGGAGACTTGACCCCCCCCCCCCCCCCCCCCCCCCCTCGGAGGTGAGGAGAGAGGGAGGAGGAGATGGAGCAGTGGATATGCTGCTGGTCCTGAGGTGGTGATGGGGATGGAGGTGGGATACGAAAAGCATAGAGGATGCTGGGTTGTATTGGGCGGGTATAAGTAGGCTCGGGTAGATTGGCGTGGAGGGCGGAGAGTGGCGTGAAGGTGTGGTCAAGGTGTGTTCCTCCGCCTCCTGAACATCTGTTGTTCCAACTCCATTTAATATTAATACTTTTTACTTTTTAGTTTAAGCACATCCAAAACAAATGTGTCTTCGTCAAAGGGTCTTTTGTGCTCGCTGATCAAACCCCTGTTCCAAAGGGCCCTAGCCAGTACCTCTAATGTGTGGGCCCTAGGCACGGTCTTTACCATGTGGGCCCAAGGCAGTGACTCTATTATCTGGGACCTATACACGTAACAACTGTCCCTATAGACCAGGGGTGCCCAAAAGGGAGATAGTGATCTATATATCAGTAGATCACAAAGGCTGTGCAGGTAGACCTCAATTCACCTGGTCATTTTAGAAGTAGCTCTCGAGTCGCTAAATAGCTATGGCCCATGCCATGTAATAGAGCGGGCAGCGGTGGCCGAGCGGTTTGCGGAGCGGTCTTGTTATCGGAAGGTCGCCAGTTCGAATCCCCGGACCGGCACGTTAAAATTACCACCGCTGAAGTGCCCTTGAGCAAGGCATTGAACCCCTACCATGAAATGTTCTATGAGCAGGGTCTGGCTGTAAACAAGCATCTCGAGCTTAGTCCATTCACCCTGGGTAAACAAAGAACTTTGCTTTGCTTTGCTTAGACTGGCTAGGGTCCACACAGAGTAGAAACAAGGCTGCAACGCACATGGTGGCTATAGGACCTGCTAGCAGAGACTGCAGGTCCCTCTATATCAATACAGAACATGCCTAGGGACACCATAATGATTTAAAACTGAATGGGGGCCATGGGGCCTGTCAGTGTGATATTTATATTGTTCCAACATGCATTGAATATGTATATGCAGTGAATATGTCAGGCATCCCCCAGGTCCGTGGGCCCTCAGGGGACATGCCCGTTCCGTAAACAGGTCCTGCTGGTTAGCACCATGCACTGCACATTACTCATACGTGTGCCATAGCATAGGGGAATACCACTCATTTTCAACATTTTACTATGTCAATAATATACCTTAGAGCTGTTTCCTAGAACTGGAGATCTGAAAAACATCATTAACATGGTGAAACACATCTTGATGACAAGACAACAGCTCTAAGGTATAGGCTATTAATGACATAGTAAAATGTTGAAAATGAGTGGTATTCCCCTTTAAGACCTGGAACGCCAGGCCTTATTATGTCCTGATCACTTTAGCGTTTAACCAATTTTAAACTGTATAGCTGTTGAAAAAAATTATGAAAAGGGGTACAAATCCTTGAATATATATTCTTTCACAGCAAACGTTTTAACTCAAATATTTGCTTCTGGGGGGTCCAAAATATTTCAGATGAGGGTCGTCGGCCGAATTAAGTTTGAGCACCACTGATACGTTTTTTCAGAAAACTGTCAGGATTTAGACTACATTTGGTACAATCTCAGGTCTCAATGGGGTTAACTGAGAACAATGTGTGGCTGACGCACACAAAGCCTATAATCTCACTTGTATTCTGTTCAGCGTGTCAGCTTGGATGCATGTACATGTGATCATCTACGAGGGCCGACATGAATACAAAGTCATCTTTTTGATTTGGTTCATCATTCACATCCCCGACAAAGCCATCATTTGGACGCTGAATGTACAAGTGCAGCACGAGCAGCATTAGTTTTGCTCATGTGTGTGTACACTACACACCATTAAACTTTGTGTGGAGATTTCAGGTCGACAGAATGTGACGGCCGGGAGACGCGACATATTCAGACATTTTCACGGCTGGTCTCTTGTGAAATAACACCTCAAAGCCGCTACGCCAGGCCTCAGAATGTCTTGTGAAATAACACCTCAAAGCTGCTACGCCAGGCCTCAGAATGACCGGTCAGCCCTTCGGTGACCCGCTTCTTTCACAGCTTTGACAGATCATTTTTTCTCTGGGTGTGAAACGCATCTAGTGAAAGGTTAGAGAAAAGAGAAGAAGGTGCAGAGACTGACAGATCGTCCCAGAGAAAATAAGAGAAGACGTCACAGGCAGGCAGGCTCATCCACACCGTTTCTCCCTGGTTTTCAGATCTGGGGGGGGAGGGGCCCTGTGTGTGCGTGCGTGCGCACGTGTGTGTGTGTGTGCGTGCGTGGACCCCTGTAGCATTGTGACCTTGTCTTGCTTCTCTGTCTTAAACCATTAAGACTTGAGACCAGATTCTACAACAATGTCTTCTAAATCATGTTTTCTGAAATACCTACAGTATGTTTCTATATCAGTAGTTCAGTGGTCAAAGACCCCCAACATTATATGAAATTGGCCGCCAACCCCCCCATCTGAAAATATGTTGTTCGAGGGAAGCCCCCGGAAGCAAATATTTGAGCTAAAAACATTTGCTGTGAAATAATATATGTTCAAAGATTTGCGCCACGTTTTCACGATTTAAAAAAAATAGCAGATCTACAAGCTCTGATCTACGGCACTCTGTGCCGCGCTACGAGCTTATAGATCTGCTATAGAACAGCTAAAGTTTAAAAGTAATGGATAAAGTGGTTCAAAGCTATATGGTGACACAGATGCGTTCCAGGTCTTGACGGCTTAATATCCGTCCCCGGGTCCGTCCATGCTGTCGGCCGCCGGCACCGTTTTCATCCTTCACCTGTCATTTCCTGCTCCCCTTCCTCCTCGCTCTCTCTGGAAGGTGGAAACATGATTTATTCAAGAAATTGTGTGATGTAATTTATATTGCACCTAAGTTGCACTGAGCCGTATGTATATGCCAGCCAGAAGTGCTGTTTTTGCCAAGATTATAAGATGCAAGCATGTGGGCGGCGGCGGCGGCCTAATGCACATATAATAATGGATGGATAAGCAAGCGAACCACCTGCTGTTTGCGTCTGTTTTTGATCCATCTCCATATGTTACAGTGCATTTAACCCATTCAGGCCTGACGTCGAAATTAAAAAAAAAAAGTTTTCTAAATCATGACAATTATCTGAAAGATTTGAGGCACATTTTAACGATTTTTCAAAAATAGCAGATCTACAAGTTCATAGCGCGCCACTCGGTGGCGCGCTATGAGCTTGTAGATCTGCTATTTTTCAATAGCTAAATCATAACATAATGTTTACAACACCAAATGGGGTTCCTGCTCAAAATGGGTTATTGCCTAATTTGCATCATAACATGTACAATTAATAATCTAAAGGCAGCAGGAGAAGATTACTGCACCGTATGATGATACTGCCAGGTCAGGAGCTATACTAAATAGATTATTATTATTAAAAGTTTATTATTATTACAACTAGCTTAATGAATTAGTGGCAATAATCAGACATAGGCTTTTGAATGTCTTATCACTATACGTCTGTACTAAACTGGCCTGTGTGTGTGTACGGCGGTGGCTCAGGGGTAGAGTGCCTGGATGGGAACCGCAAGGTTGCCAGTTCGAACCCGGGCTCCCTCAGAATTACTGTCGAAGTGTCCTTGAGCAAGACACTGAACCCCTAATTGCTCCCGATGTGCTAGTTGGTGCCTTGCATGGTTTCCGCCGCCATCGGTGTATGAATGTGTGTGTGAATCTATGTAAAGCGCCTTGGATAAAGGCGCTATATAAATGCACCATTTACACATCATAATATACATACATACAATATTATAGGGTTGTCCCGATCCGATCACGTGATCGGAAATCGGGGGCCGAGCACGTCATTTTCAAATGATCGGAATCGGATCAGGAGCGAAAAAACGTGATCGGGATATCCGTAGTATCAATATTATATCCATAACCATGATATTAGACTGGATATTGTCTGTGATTTTGGATATTATACTATCGTGATATGGCATAATTCTTGTCGGGAAAAATCGGTATCGGCATATACTCAAAATCAAATGACTGGAATCGGATCGGGAACAAAAAATAAATAAACTCGATCGGGAACAAATATACATACACGTATCTATGATCCTATACGCACACCACAGAGTAAAATATAGGCCTACGTTAGATCACCTGGATACGTGGGCCAGTGATGGTCATTTGAATGAAAGTACAGCGTCTCACCAAACTTTTAATATCACCATTAATCAATGCATTACATCTCTCACAGGCTCATCTGTCACTACTGTACCTAGTAGTCAGTCTCACTGTCTCAGGTCTCATACTGCCACTATATGGCAGACAGTACGAATGGATCCATTCTACAGATAATTGTTTTATTAGGGTTAGTTAACGGTTAGTACGGTTTATTTGAACAAGCTGAATACTGAATACTGTTTGTACTACTTCATTACATAGCATTAGCATGTTAATATGTGTACTACTCACTCAGTGATGTGTAACTGTAGCCTATACTTGTAGAACATGAGTATATTTGTTTGAAAGGCATTTATAGGAATAAACTCTGCAATCTCAAATCTCTTACAATTGTGATTGAGGGGGGGAAATCATTTGGGACTTAAATTGGAAGCAAATTTAGAGCAAAGTGATCTTGAGCTCGGAGTTATTTGAACATTTTCAGAAGAATGAGTGAATAATCTCTCTCTCTCTGTGCGTGCGTGCGTGCGTGCGTGCGTGCGTGCGTGCGTCTGAGTGTTCTGGAGTTAATGGTAGTGTGGTGAGCGTGATGTCTAGGCGAATATGTAAGCAGACAGATGGTGCAGTGCAATTAAATCTTTCTGAGCTCATGAGAGAGAGAGTGACGCACGCCCACAAAGGACAGTTCAAGACCCTAACCCTAACCCACGCCCACAAAGGACAGTTCAAGACCCTAACCCTAACCCACGCCCACAAAGGACAGTTCAAGACCCTAACCCACGCCCACAAAGGACAGTTCAAGACCCTAACCCTAACCCACGCCCACAAAGGACAGTTCAAGACCCTAACCCTAACCCACGCCCACAAAGGACAGTTCAAGACCCTAACCCTAACCCACGCCCACAAAGGACAGTTCAAGACCCTAACCCTAACCCACGCCCACAAAGGACAGTTCAAGACCCTAACCCTAACCCACGCCCACAAAGGACAGTTCAAGACCCTAACCCTAACCCACGCCCACAAAGGACAGTTCAAGACCCTAACCCACGCCCACAAAGGACAGTTCAAGACCCTAACCCTAACCCACGCCCACAAAGGACAGTTCAAGACCCTAACCCTAACCCACGCCCACAAAGGACAGTTCAAGACCCTAACCCTAACCCACGCCCACAAAGGACAGTTCAAGACCCTAACCCTAACCCACGCCCACAAAGGACAGTTCAAGACCCTAACCCTAACCCACGCCCACAAAGGACAGTTCAAGACCCTAACCCTAACCCACGCCCACAAAGGACAGTTCAAGACCCTAACCCTAACCCACGCCCACAAAGGACAGTTCAAGACCCTAACCCTAACCCACGCCCATAAAGGACAGTTCAAGACCCTAACCCTAACCCACGCCCACAAAGGACAGTTCAAGACCCTAACCCTAACCCACGCCCACAAAGGACAGTTCAAGACCCTAACCCTAACCCACGCCCACAAAGGACAGTTCAAGACCCTAACCCTAACCCACGCCCACAAAGGACAGTTCAAGAAAGCAAGACAACACTAGTCTATCCGTCATGTCAACAGTCTGAAAAGAGCGAGAAAAGAACAGAACAAAACAATTAGTGGGATTACACAGGAATCACGTTCTGTTAAAAATGCCTTTTTACTCACAATAATGCAGCCATCTTCTTTGGCATGTTCTGAAATGGTTTGTGACCATGAAGTGCTGCGGAGGTTGTGGGTTCGAATCCGGCTTTGTGGAGCGTCTACACCAACACAATTGGCCCGTGTTCGGGGGGAGGGAAGTCAGGTCGAGGAGGGTGATATTGGTCATCGCACATAGCCCTACGTGGCACCTGTCAGCTGGGAATGTTACGTCCTCCTGGTGGGGGCTCCTCACTGGCAGGTGAGTCAGTAGGAGTATAGGACACAATACAGAAATGTGTGTGGGGAGGAATCAGTTGGCATAACGACTAAATCAGGGAGAAAAGCGTGACGGAAAAGCCTGACGAAAAAGGGAGTATTATTATTATTTTTTAATTGAAACATACTGAAGCGATGCGCTGAAAATACCAAATCTACGAGCTCACAATGCATCACCTGTTGTGAGCTTCAGATAGGAAACACTTCAGATAGGAAACACTTCAGATAGATAGGAAACACTCACGTTAGAATAGATTAACCATTTATTGCAACATGGTATACGGTTAGATTTGGCGTTAAAGGCTCCTGTTTATGGGAGATGTTCTCTGCATTTTTTTCCAAGCTAAATCAGGGAACGTTATAAAGCAAAACCCCCACAGGGATATGACAGTAATACATAAGCAATACATGACATGATATTTAGCCTGGATCAGCAGACATAAATCATATCTGTATTTGAGCGAAGTTGAGCCAATGCCATACTCATCAAAGGATCAAAATAAGGAGGCAGAGCATCATCCCTCCATCAGTGGATGCGAAGCAGGCAGCAAGACAAGCAGAGATGAAGTGAATGCAAAGCTGTATTTAAAGGAACCGTTCTGTTAAGAGCATGCATGAGCTCTGATTGCATTATGGATGTGTGACGTATGTTTGGCTATAAATTGAGTAACCTATTCTTCTCGTCTCTAGCTCTCCCTCTCTCTCTCTCGGTCTACACTAGGATCGTACTCTCGCAAGATGGTGAACTCTAGCAGTCACATCGGGAAGTAATTATACCACAAGAGGGGAAATATGCTTATTGAACAACAGAGCCGATAATGAGCGCACATCGATGGGAATGTTGAAAGCGTGATCATGGTGTGCAAATGTATCTCAAATGCATAGCCTACTATAAGTATATATATTTGTAAACAAACAAACAGAGGGATACGACACTTTCTTATAATCATGAAGCCCTACACACTTCATCATACACCAAAAACAAAGGAAAAAAAGAACACAAAATAACTGCATAGCATGTGGGTGCCCCCAAGAGCCTAAAAATAAAGAAAACGATGCCTTTATTGCACCATTAAAGTGACTGTGACATTTCAAGCACAAGGCTCTTCCTCAGACTGAAGGTGAACACAAGGGACACCTCTTTATACAACCCACTGGTAATCAACGTGATCACATGGAATGTGTGACAGCTGTGTACAATCTCACGTGATCAGAACAACGAGTCAAGCTGGTGAGGGACATCAATGACAAGAGTAGAGTGAATAAACATTAAATATACATCAGAGATGTCACTACTCGGAAGAATTGTATACAAAATTAATAACCAAAGATATTTTACATACATTCATAAATAGCCTAAATAGTCTATGATTCAACATCAAAAGGCCAAAACAGATATATAGAGGAATTGAAAATATTCAAAGACCAACACACCAGGCTGACATGTTTTCAGGATTTCCCACGATGGGATACATGTTTTTTTATTAATCTCGGGATTGGGATGGGATGGGAATGAAAAGTCAACGGGAACGGGCGGGGGCGGGAATAACATAAATTAATTATACTGTATTACCACAGATAAACTGTTCCTGGTACCATGTATTTTGAATGGAAACGGCATGAAACACAGTAATCTAAAAAGAACACAACATCCACTGCCTTTCCTAATGACTAATTTGTTAATAAAAAAATCACACCCGTGTGAACTGAGTGGTGTAAGGTCTTATATAGACTGATCAGCTGTGGTCTAACGTAATGTCTGACGTAATGAAATCACACCCGTGTGAACTGGGTGACCATAGCAACCATGCTCATTTTTTGGTACGAACAGACAGACAGACAAACTAACAAAGCCAGTTGTAGGAGTGGTTTACACCACTCAAAAATATATAGAAAGAAAAACATCTGAGATGGGATTTTTGTCTGTGGGAGTGGGATATGGGACGTAGGCCTACAGGAGTGAAAATCCCCACACACACACACACACACACACACACACACACACACACACACACACACACACACACACACACACACACACACACACACACACACACACACACACACACACACACACACACACACACACACACGACAGGGGACAGGTTCTGAGGCGAGTCAGTCAGTATAGCGCCACCGCCGCGCAGCTACAAAGGGAGTATGAAAGGCGTATGAAAGTGAAGAAATGTGACGGATGTGCCGTCTGATCCAAAATCAATAAGGAATGACTTCCATTTCAAAACAAGATGAGAGAGGAGCCTGGATGTTGATGTGCGAGACGTGGAGCTGATGTGAGGATCATGCGGCTGTGAACGACCGTCCATCAGGGAGACAGCTGGGGAATCTGATCCGCCATCAATAGATAATGATAAATGGCTGACAAGGCCAATAGTGCATTAACCCATTTTGGGCGGGAACCCCTTTTGGTGTTAGCATTACGTTATGCTTTAGCTATTGAAAAATATCAGATCTACAAGCTCATAGCGCGCCACCGAGTGGCGCGCTACGAGCTTGTAGGTCTGCTATTTTTGAAAAATCGAAGAACGACTGACATGAAAATGGTGCATTTATATATAGCGCCTTTATCCAAGGCGCTTTACATAGATTGTGCATTACATTCACCCATTCACACACATTCACACACCGATGGCGGCGGAAACCACGCAAGGCACCAACCAGCACATCAGGAGCAATTAGGGTTTCAGTGTCTTGCTCAAGGACCCTTTGACGCTAACTCTGGGGGAGCCCGGGTTCGAACTGGCAACCTCGCGGTTGCCATCCGGCCACTCTACCCCTGACCCACCGCCGCCCCTAGAAACATAGCTTTTTCAGAAAACTGTCAGGATGTAGAAGACATTTTTAGAATCTGATCTCAGGTCAAAATGGGTTAATATCATATTGATAATCAGATCAGCAGCGAGGAGCCGAGATGGGGGGGTGTGGTGGGGGGAGTGAAAGATGCTTTGAAGGAGACACATTCACCTTCAGCTTTCCCGGAAAGTCTCACAAAACTGTCAGCCTGACCGTCAGCGTCAACGTGGAGTTATTTTAGCAAAACTTCCTTTTTTGCTATGCGGTCACGGCTCTCAGGGAAGAGGACGCCCCTGCCATGCATAGTCCACCATGGGGACCGTTGGAGGAACACCATCCTTCTGTGTGAAATAATGCTGTTCCTTTTGATCTATGAAGTGCTAAAAGTCTCGTTGAAAGAAACACCCATTCATTCTCTGCCACTAATGACTCAAGTTTAAACACTTTCTACCTGGCAGAGATATAGGCTACTGTATATATATTTTTTGAGGGGCGCTAGTCCCTTCTGTGTCCAGCTTTGCAGGGTCTGTGTAAACACAAACATTGAAGACAAAAGTGTGTAAACACAAACACTGAAGACAAATGTGTGCAAACACGAACAGAATGAACAGAATGAACAGCATCCTAAGGTTAGCAAGGAATATCACCTCTAATACTAAGCATGTGTTGTATGGAGAATATAGGTTGCTACCTTCAGGAAGGAGATATGGTGTACCAGCATACAACAAGGTCAGACTAAAGAGGTCCTTTGTCCACCAGTTGACCCTGAGGCTTAATCAGGAGTCGTAGTAGCCACAGGATAATCTAAGCGGTGGATATTGCTCTTGTCTTCATGTCTTTATGTATGTAATTGTCTTGTTCTTTGTGTTGTGTCAAATGTGTGTATATGTGTTCTGCATACTTGGCTGCTGTGTCGCAAGACAAATTTCAGTGTGAACTGACAATAAAGTACTATATCATATCATTGAAGACAAAAAAGTGAGGATGCAAATTGTGATTGGCAATGATTGGATTGAGATGATGTATGATGATAAGAGCACCCCTCACTTCACACGGGTGTGATTTGTTTTAAACATTCCAGAATCTTAACTTGTTTTCAAAGTTAACGGAAATAGCCAATTTAGAATTGTAGGCATTCAGCAGACATTCTTATCCAGAGCAATAGGTAAGCAATAAGTCAAATAAGCAGCAGTATAGCAGGAAACTGTCACGGTTCGCAGTGAAGGACTGAACCCAAGTGCAGAGACAAACGCAGAATAGTCTTAAATTAACTTATTAAGGCAGAAAATAGTTTACAACAAAAAGGTAAATGCAAGGAGTAAACCAGGATGTCCAAAAAATGCAATACTTTAAAAAGAAATAATGCAAAAACTCAGGAAGTCCAAAAGCTTAAAGCTATACAAATCACAAATACCTCTACAAAGCCCAAAATAACACACGAGAAGTCCAAGGCAGAACACTGGAACAAGAATGTATGTACTGACGGTGTGTTTGTGGAATGAGTCCAGTCTTATAGGGAGCAGGGTGATTGCAGAAGTGTTCTCAGGTGTGGAATGGGCATGGCACTGTTGGGCTGACGAGGGGGTGGAAACAGGTGTGTGACAAGGACTGAGAGAGGGAATGGAGAGTGGGAGTGGCTGACGTGGGGACATGGCCTGTAGAGCGACAGACCATGACAGAAACGGGCAAACAATGAACCTAACCTATCTAAATCTAAATCACATTCTTAACATTTTATGGTCGAGAATAACAAATCTACAGAAACCTGAGTACAATTAGCATAAAGCTGTATAACTGGGAGAAGTGCTAGGCCTATAGGAGTGAGGTGGAGTCTGAAGAGGTGAGTCTTTGTCAGACTATACGGAGAATAATTGGAAGCAGTGGCGTGCACAGATAGACACTAGGGGGTTCTAGAGCACCCCCTGCCCTTTTGGCAATGTGCCCTTTCGAAAAAAAACGGGAAAAAAACACTTTATTTTTTCTTTTATTTTTTGTACAGTTACACTGTACAGTATGTGGACCATGGTAACATTGATCAATTCTTGATAAAAAGCTTCTAATATATTATTTAGGCCCCACAATCTATAAATCTCACACTATTAAGGCAACCGGCCGGTTCCACGCGCTGCACAAAGTGCCCTTTTTTCCCACTTGAGCACCTGCCCCTCTAAATGTCTGTGCACGCCACTGATTGGAAGTGCCTTTGTGATTTTGTGCACATGGCCAATTTTCACTTTAATCCATCCATGTACATGTGACAAAGTATTTGGTTAACCAGATACGTAACAAATCTCATGCATCTCCAGGGTGTCAGCTTAGAATAGATTTGATCCTTTGTTTCTGCCAGCCAGCCACGACACCTTCAAAGCTCGAAAGCTAGACATGCAGCTGAAAAAAAGTTTGATGAAATACAGTGTTGCCTGTGTTGGTTTCAAAAAGCCAAGCGATTAACAAACAGGCCTACAGAATCACAGAAAGGCTTCTTCTAATAAACACCTCAGGCTCACTTCTTACCCCAAATGGCATCTTTTACACGCACACTAGAACCCAATTACAGAATAACCAGAGGGTGTTAATATAGATTGATTAAACGGTGCACATGGTTCACGACGGTGACATTAATCTAGAGTAGACTATAGAGATAGACTTTACATCCACGGTTGATCACAGGTACAACATATTTAAAATGCATTCAGCACCCTTTCCCCTTTAACCCATTTTGGACTGGAAAAAAATGCTTCTAAATCCTAATAAAATTCAGTCAGTGGTGCTCAACCTTTTTCATGCCAGAATTATCTCTATTGGGCCACGGACCCCCATCTCAAAATATGTAGTTCCAGGGACCCCCCAGAAGCCAATATTTTAGTTAAAAATGTTCGCTCTGAAATATATATTCAAAGATTTGCGCCACATTTTCACGACTTTTAAAAAATAGCAGACCTACAAGCTCGTAGCGCGCCACTCGGTGGCGCGCTATGAGCTTGTAGATCTGCTATTTTTCAATAGCTAAAGTATAACATAATGCTTGAAACACCAAAAGGGGTTCCCGCCCAAAATAGGTTAAGAAAAGGCAATTTCCTTTACAAGTGGAGTGTGATAGAAATCTTATAGGGATGAAATGAGAATGACCTAAACGGGGAAACGACGCTTATAACACGATTAAACAACGAACATCATATTGTTTATATTAGATCCGGCCTTTGCAGAATATTTAAAGTGGAACAAGGATGGCTGGACAGTACGTTCTGCACTGAGAGGGAACATAACAGCCATGAGGTAAAGTGAATGACTCACATTATTCATATTTTGTAATCTACTGTTAATATAAACATGCTGAGCAGAGCAGTAAGGGATGTGTAGTAGTAGAGTGTGTGTGTGTGTGTGTGTGTGTGTGTGTGTGTGTGTGTGTGTGTGTGTGTGTGTGTGTGTGTGTGTGTGGGCAGTCTGTCTATCTGGAGAAGGCGTTGTTTCATTTATCCCTAGGTGGCTTAAAACAAAAACAAAAAAACAAAACAAACATCCTGTCTAGTAGTGCCAAGTAATAGTATGTCATCAATGTGCTATATATATATTTTTTTCTTTTCCCTCTGTGTGTTAAGCATGTGCAGCAGTTATATCTGGTTGGACCATATAATGTAACCTAATTCTGATTGTATTGCGCCTCTTGTGCAGATATTGTGTGTGTGTGTGTGTGTGTGTGTGTGTGTGTGTGTGTGTGTGTGTGTGTGTATGTGTGTATGTGTGTGTGTGTATGTGTGTATGTGTGTGTGTGTGTGTGTGTGTGTGTGTGTGTGTGTGTGTGTGTGTGTGTGCCTGTCTGCCTGCGCGTGTGTCTCTGCATGCGCGTGTGTGTCAGGGGGGCTTGTGAAGGGCTAACTCCACCATCATTTCATCTCCGCTCGCCCCGCAGCCACTCTAATGCCTTCATATAAAGACGGTATCACTTTCCACGGTGCTTCCCTGTCACATAAGCCTCTCTTCCTCATTTCAAACTCCCTGCGAGGCTGCAACCTCATTGTACCACCGTTCCACATTTCAATCTGCACTTGCTATAATAGACCCCTTTCCAACGACCCTATGGGCCAATTCATCGGACAGACTGAGCCTACTGGCCACATCTCTTTAGTGTTTTTTTTTCTCTCCTTCTTTTCAAAGAATACTCTCTCTCTCTGTAGACCTTGTGTGGTCGCGGTGTTGTGTGGGCTGATGATTGAGACCACTGCAGTGTCAACAACCTCGCCAAGAATGACTTAACCCATTTTGGGCGGGATCCCCTTTTGGTGTTAGCATTATGTTATGCTTTAGCTATTGAAAAATACCAGATCTACAAGCTCATAGCGCGCCACCGAGTGGCGCGCTACGAGCTTGTAGATCTGCTATTTTTGAAAAATCGAAGAACGACTGACATAGAAACATAGCTTTTTCAGAAAACTGTCAGGATGTAGAAGACATTTTTAGAATCTGATCTCAGGTCAAAATGACTTAACCAGCTGAGTGCATTACCCAGGGTGTCTGTCAATGTACGTATGCTGGCACAATCTACAGTACATACACATATGATAGCCTACTTATAGCGTTTTCTAAAACCCTGTTCCCATTTGCTTATAACTTACAATGCCAGCATTCAATTTAAATTCCGATGTTCCGATATTCAGACATTACTTTCTACATAAGTTCTATGAACAAACTATCACCAAAACAAACAAACAAACTTCTATCACCAAAATGCTTAATAATTGATTTAAGAGATTCACCTGAAAAGGCTCTTGTGTATGCATTCCCCTGAGCACTAGTTTTATATATGCCTGTGAGCATTTCTTGCAGTTTTCATAATTATTATATCAAACAAAGAATCACTGCGAAAAAGACAAGCTTCATTAATTATTAACCAAGGTTGTCTCAATCTGTCAACAAAGCAGACTGCAGGCATGGCATCACAAAATAGGAATCACTACTAGAGTCACCAATTCCAATGTAACTATAGCTAGAAGCCAACACTATAGCTAGAAGCCAACACCAAACTGGATATTCATTATTTAGGTTGCGAAATTGACAAAACACATTTGTAACACCACTGGTCTCTATACTGTCTTCATACACATCTCCAAGCAGCTTGGAACTAGTTGAATGTAAGCCGACATTAAGAAAGTCCACTCACGTTTAGAGGTTCACAGGTATGTTAATCAAACAAACTACAAACTTGAACCGAACTGCGTGCGTGTCTGTCTGTCTCTCTGTCTGTCTGTCTGTCTGTCTGTCTGTCTGTCTGTCTGTCTCAGGGCCAAATTAGCCATTGTGCCAATGGGGCCATGGCCCAGGGGCCCTTGGCTCTCAGGGGCCCTTCTGGGAAAATGTAAAGCCCTGTAATGGGTTTGAGGCCCTGAAAAAAACTCCTGGGGACATTCATTGGCCATTGATTTTATTAAATTTAGGCAAAAATCTTTATAAAAACACAAAAAACCTTGAAAGTTCTGCGCGCACGCGCGCTAGGGGGCCCCCAAAGAATTTACCGGCCCAGGGGCCCTTGTGGGGTTAATCCGTCCCTGGTCTGTCTGTCTGTCTGACTCTCTCTCTGACTCTCTCTGACTCTCTCTCTCTCTCTCTCTCTCTCTCAATGTCCAGTCAGTAAACACAAATCTTTGTCACAGAAGGAACTTTTAAAATGATCTCTCTCTCTCTCTCTCTCTCTCTCTCTCTGTCTCTCTGTCTCTCTGTCTCTCTGTCTCTCTGTCTCTCTGTCTCTCTGTCTCTCTCTCTCTCTCTCTCTCTCTCTCGCCTCACCCCTGCCCTTCCCCACTATACACTCACTAACAAAGTAGAGACGGAGAGCAATTTTTGCCATCATAAAATGGTGGTAAACTCCAAAGACTCCCTCCTCGATAATGTTCTATGAATATGAAACAACTGGGAATGAAATTCAAAGCACCAAAGACATGTAAATTATTGGTATCTTAAAACGAGGGGGCTGAAAGCGACTATTGGGTGTTAAATCTTCTCTCTCTCCCTGTCATTTACTCTTTGGTAAACATGAAGCACCCTTAGATGTGTATATTTCTCATCCATTTGAACGTGTGGATATAGTTCCCCATCTAAGATCTGGAACCACTTTGTATGCAAATGATACATGGAGGAGTAGGTGATGCTTTTGGATGATGCTGTCTGGCATTGTTGAGGCGTGGGTGGGCAGGTAATGCTGGTAGAAAAATGTGACACGCATCAGTTAAAAAGGACAAACACAACACGCGCTCGTATTTTCTTTAGGACACTGTGAACTGACAAACTTTCGGTTTGTGCTGCAGGCAATTTAGTACATCAGTGCAACCAGGGGGTCATACTTTACAGAGGTATGACGAACGGCTGTGGGGAAGCATCACCTCACAGAGGGGAGAGGAGGTTGGCCAAACTGATCGAGGGTCTGGAGGGAAATGTTCCTCTTGGCCAATGGGGCAGAAAGCTGGGCTCTCATATATCTCAGCCCCTGTATGGAAGCCCCTGAGCGAGCATCCTTCTGGTAACAAATAGTATGCTGTCCCTGCATCGCAATGACTCAAAGCTGCTGCAGCTCTACAGCGAAAGGTGTGAGGGGACAAAACAAAGAGCACCATATGGCTCTACTCCTGTTAACCCATTTTGAGCGGGAACTGCCCATAGATCCGAAGTCCCGTTAGTCCGAACATGCATTAAGGTTGGCGAACATGCACTGCTCCTGTGCTTGCGGTTATGTTTAGGTTAGGGTTAGAGATAGGGATAGTAATTTCGGAACAATGAACCTTCTAAAAATGTCTCCTACATCCTGACAGTTTTCTGAAAAAGCTATGTTTCTATGTCAGTCGTTCTTCGATTTTTCAAAAATAGCAGACCTACAAGCTCGTAGCGCGCCACTCGGTGGCGCGCTATGAGCTTGTAGGTCTGCTATTTTTCAATAGCTAAAGCATAACATAATGCTAACACCAAAAGGGGTTCCCGCCCAAAAGGGGTTAAGGATCTGTGCCCTTATTTCACATCCACACTCCTGGATGAGGTCGCACATTCATTCCCATGCAAGCTGGTGAATTGTGGCTGCCTGTCATGGTGAATAGGGGGAGCTGACTTCAACAGTTAATGACCTGTATAGATCAGTGATCCTCTACATGTCACCACCGCTCCTCGGGAGGACTTCAGAATATAGTCCTTGAAAAGGTTCCAGTCTGAAGCACATTCTACACCAGAATGCCCAACGGGTGTGGTCGGTTAGGAGTTTGTACATCTGCTTTTTTACCAAATGTTCAACCTAGAATAATTATGGTTAATGTGTTCATATAGGCCTACTTTAAAGCTGGTAAATGGTAAATGGTGCATTTATATAGCGCCTTTATCCAAGGCGCTACATAGATTGTGCATTACATTCACACACACATTCATACACCGATGGCAGCGGAAACCATGCAAGGCACCAACTAGCACATCAGGAGCAATTAGGGGTTCAGTGTCTTGCTCAAGGACACTTCGACACTAACTCTGGGGGAGCCCGGGTTCGAACTGGCAACCTTGTGGTTACCATCCAGGCACTCTACCCCTGAGCCACCGCCACCCCGTGGGGGTGGCTCATTGGGGGGATATTGGACTGTGCCTGTGCCTTTTTGAGAACATCACTAACCATCAACTCAGCCTTTCTCTATCTTTCTGAGTCAATATGGTATTGATTTTCACACACATTTGCACTCAAAGGACCACAATGGAAATTAGCTGTAGAGCGGGTTTTGTTTGATCCTTTTGACAGATATGTACAATTATGTTAATTTATATGCATTTTTGTCAATAAAAACAATCAGTACCATTAAAAATGTCAGTAATAATAGCCAATTTTAGATCCATGTGGATCTTATGGAACAAACTTGAAATGAAAAAATAATATTATGTCAAGATTAAGACTGTTTAGATTATACAATGTTGACAGAAAAGCGGTTCTTCATTTAAATAGAACTGACGTCGTCAGCAGGCCAGTCTGGCCAGACAACAACTGGTAAGCTTGAACTAAAGCTTCAAGCGTCCCTTTGTCGAACGTTTAAAGACGGTTTAAGTGTGAATTGTCCTCCATCAATAACACCATTAACAAGGTTTTATGGTCATGACTCACCAGGATCCCGGATGGCTTCATTCTAGGCTTAAAATAATTCATATCAATATTTGTGAAAATCTTGATGGGGAAAAATGAATGGCCGGTTTTTCAGTGGTTCCAGAAAACCCACTGCTATGCTCTACACTAGACAGACTATTAAGCCGTATACATCTTGCTGCTGCTGACAACTTGCTTTTCAATTAGACAGCCATCCATCCAATAAAGAACACAATCTTCAACTGTGACATCATCGTCAAAATCAGTTAAGCTACGCAATTTAGCTCGCTATCTTGTGGTATAAGAACATCATTAACTTGTGATCCAGAGATAACTAGAATTCCTTTTAAAGAAATGGAGCTGCGCTGCACGCGCTCCAAGGTCCATAGAAGGAGGCTTTGACTCAGATATACAAGCTAATGATGGAATGACGGCAGAAGATAAGGACACGTAACAAACACAATTGTTTTACTTAAATAAAAGTATCAATACTGCAATGTAGAACTATTCCGTTACAAGTAAGGGTGCACTCACACGGTTAATGCAATTCTCTGTGCTCGTTGGATCAATGCTGTGTTGTGTCATGGCCGCCCAATGCATTTCCAATGGAGGTCACATGGTTTGACACAACATTGTGTTGTGTGAGGGGGAGGGGCGCATTCGACTGCGCCCCTCCCCCTCACACAACACAATGTTGTTTTAGGCCTCACTCAGACCTTTACTGCATTGCTGTATGCTTGTTGGATGAATGTTGTGTAGTGTCATGGCTGCCCCAATGCATTTCCAATGGGAGTCACATGGTTTGACACAACATTTGTGTTGTATGAGGGGGAGGGGCGCAGTCGAAACACAGCCGAAAGCCATACAACAGCTTGTAGTCCAAAATGTGGACTACAAACCATGTGACTTCCATTGGAAATGCATTGGGGCGGCCATGACACTACACAACATTCATCCAACAAGCATACAGCAATGCAGTAAAGGTCTGAGTGAGGCCTAAAAGTCCGGAATTCAAAATGCACTTGAGTAAAAGTACAAAAGTATTGGCATCAAAATGTATACTTAAAAGTACCAAAAATAGAAAGTACTCACTATGCAGATCTACAAGCTCACAATGCGTTGCATAGGGCTGAAGTGGTTCATGTATGTTTTGCAATAATAATCAAAGTAACTAGTAACTTTTTCAAATAAATGTAGTGGAGTAAAAGTACAATATTTGCCTCTGAGATGTAGTGGAAATTGGAAATATTAAAGTATAATAGCAACAAAATCCTCAAAATCGTACTTAAGTATAGGCCCTATAGTATGTACGGTAAGTACACTGCACCACTGCACATAACCACCGTTATAGGATGTTGACAGGCAGCTGTGAAAGATGGAGAGTTCCAGAGACTCCAAATAAAACAACATGCATATTGATGGGGTCTTATAAACTGGAATCCCCGTGAGCTTCTAGCTAATTAAGAATGTGACTTCACAAAATGTGGGGATCATAAAGGAGAGTTCTTTATCACCCAAACGCTCCCGAACACAGACATATTTCTCTTTATCTCCCCCTCGTACAGACACACGCATCATGAATGTCTCCTAGAGGACTCTGAAAAATGCATTCAAACAACTCGGATAAAGAGCTTTACAGTATAGCAAGAGCAACATTTTAAAACCCGCGAATACAAAGCACAAAGCAAACGTGTATGCTTTCATCACATTTAGCAATGGTTTCACAGCAGTCTGGCTTACTATTCACAGTACAATCAGGAATGTTGATTTAATTCTGAAAGCACACTGTAAGTGTTCTGGCTTTTTTGTAAAACTGTGACAAAAGACAGAAAACAGAGCATGTGTAAATGTCCCATAAAATTACACATTCTCTTTTTTCTGTCTTTTGTCACAGTTTTACAAAAAATAACTTCTATATAAAAGATTTGTCAAGATCCACTCCTCTCTGACTGCTTTTTATGGAAGGATGTTTAGCTCGCTGCATAGCCGCACACACAGTCACGCATATGTGTGGTGAGGGCAGAAGAGTAAGAATATTGATTTAATTCTGAAAGCACACTGTAAGAATATTGATTTAATTCTGAAAAGCACACTGTACGAATATTGATTTCATTCTGAAATCACACATGTAAGAATAAGGTTGATGTTGACCACATTGCTGCAATATCCCTGCTGGTTTGATTCCAGCTGTAGATGTGTTCTCAATCTCAACCAGTGGTCGTTGAGGCGGTTCCCAGCTAAATGACGGAGAGTTGGTAACCAAATGGACCCTTATAGATCTTGAGTGAAAATCAATGAGTTACATTATTGTTAAAATCTTGGCAGTTGGCGGGTGGGGAGCATTTTAACATTTTAAACACCTGCATAATTTACTAGAAATCTACACAATTAGAGAATGTAGAAGAATTGTTATTTTGATCAACATCTCAGGAGCAGAGAGTCAGGTTTGCCCGTTCACTAGGGCATTTATTGAACATAAATTCAAGTATCAGAAAATAACTTGTCTTTCTTTCTTTCTTTCAGGGGAATGCAGTCAAAGGTAAGGTTTCAACACAAAGTTCATTTCCAGGGTCATAAGGAGGGACTTCGTCGCTGGACGTCACGGATTACTTTCCCAGAGGATTCGGGTAAGTATTCCTGCAAGGGATTCACAGGCGAGTATAGGAGGTAGGTACAGGTTTAGCTTAGGCCTAGCGTAGCTCTTACGGCCGGGCTCCACCAGGCGCGTCAGCGTCGCGTCTCCGTCACCGTCAGGGAATGTTCCCTTTTTAATCAATGAAGGGTGGCTCCACTGCCCGCGTTGACGGAGACGCGACGCGTGCATTAAAATTGAACCGGTGCGTTTTTTGACGCGACGCAGACGCAACGCAACGCGTCCGGTGGAGCCCTGGCGTTAGCTTAGTTCTTCCTCCTCACAGGAGGGGTATCAACGGGTCAACTCAAACAGGTGGATGAAGACCAATAAATGCCCTCAGAACGGGGTTTCAGACGGGGTTTCAGAGTGAGAGTATTTCTACTCAGCCTGTACTTGAGTAGATGTACTCCTTCGGTGTACTGGGGCCGTATTTCTACTCCTTTTCCATGTTCCTGTACTAATAGCTGGTTTAATGCACGCGCCTTTCGGCTACGGAGCGTGTGCCCGGTATGTATAGAATGGTATTTGAAATATAGTGGTTCTCTGCTTACCTCCCGGTGCTGTTGCCCTCAGCCTCGCCTCGTCTCTGGAGAGTGGATCTGATTGTGAGGCAGAGAGATCTCCCTTTGATGCTGCTGCGCTCAGGTGCGCTGATGAGCGCAGGGGTGCCTAGTTGTCTGAGTTGATGACGTGGTACATAATCTGCTGTCAATCACGCGACCTAAGGGGCGGTGCCCGATAGTTGCTCTCTGCCTCTCTCTCTCTCCGGGGCGGCGCTTGCATGTCAGGCGGTAATAATTAACCATTGAGACACCACAGTAGCCTATATATTGTAATAATAATCTACATCTACAAAGTAACTATAGTAACTAAAGTTTTAAAATAAATGTAGTGGAGTAAAAGTACTGGAAATTGGAAATACTAAAAAGTAGTACCAAAAGTACCTCAAAATTGTACTCAAGTACAGTACTTAAGTAAATGCACTTAGTTACTTTACACCACTGATAAACACACACACACACACACACACACACACACACACACACACACACACACACACACACACACACACACACACACACACACACACACACACACACACACACACACACACACACACACACACACACACACAAAGGCGGTATAGCTCCCCGTCCGCGGCCCTCTGCCTCGAGTAGAAAAAAGACCCCTGGTGGCCCGGCCCCGGGAGCCGAGGCAGGACAGGGACCCCGACTCCAGTAGTCCCGTCAGGTTAGCGGTTTGGCCAGGGTGCATGCGTTTGTTAGACTCACCAGTGGCTCCCGACATGCGTGGAAGGTTAAAACTAACACGTGCTGCAGGTTAAAACTAACATGTGGCTTCCGGTGAGGTTAGGTTTAGGGTTGGGTTTTGGGCAGGGTATCGGACTCATGACTGTAGGACTGTTACAGTATGTTAGTACAAAATCGATACTCATCCCTAAACAAATGTAAATCTGTCCCTTCATCATCTTTTCCTAAACTGTGTTTAGTTGAATAATGGATAATTTCAGAAAACAACATGACTTTAATTAATTAAAACATGATTTTAATGAGCAGAATTGAATTATAACAGAGGAAAGACAAATAAAATATGCTTTGAAACAATGTGAAGCAAACAGCCTAATGTGAAAACAGACACAGGGGTGCATGTGTATCGTCCGACACATCCTACCAGGTCTGACATCCTACCCAAAACCCAAACTCTAAACCTAACCTCACAGGAAGCCACAGGTTAGTTTTAACCTACCACAGGTTAGTTTTAACCGGCCACGCATGTCGGGTGCGGCAGTGTTGTGACAGTGTTGACTAATGCCTCTCGGACTGTTAGGCCTCACTCAGACCTTTACTGCATTGCTGTATGCTTGTTGGATGAATGTTGTGTAGTGTCATAGCCGCCCCAATGCATTTCCAATGGAAGTCACATGGTTTGTAGTCCACATTTTGGACTACAAGCTGTTGTATGGCTTTCGGCTGTGTTTCGACTGCGCCCCTCCCCCTCATACAAAACAAATGTTGTGTCAGACCATGTGACTCCCATTGGAAATGCATTGGGGCGGCCATGACACTACACAACATTCATCCAACAAGCATACAGCAATGCAGTAAAGGTCTGAGTGAGGCCCTAGACACAGAGCATTGTTTGCACACTAACATATGCTACAGATGTGCCATGCCAACTCTTTGCGGTTTCATGATATTTTTCTTAAGGTTTTCTAAAAGGCATGTTTTCCTGCAGGTTCACTGATGAGCCTATAATGCCAATTCTACCGCTTTACTATTAATAAGAAGTTTCCAGTAGAGAAACTCAATTTAATTAGGGAATCTGAATAGAATTAACATATTGTTACATGTTGTCCTTGTTGGCAAAATGCCTCCCTTTCTCACTGACAATGTTCTGACAATGCATAAATCTACTGAATTGCCAATGGCAGGACGTGTGAAGTTCTCAAACGGCACATCTGTACCAGTATACAGTAGGATATGATTTAACATTCGTTTGTTGTTAACTTGGTGTGAGAGGTGAAACCGGCCCCTTATATCACATTCATAACACTAGAGGTTCGGCCCCACACCTATAGGTTGCACCATCGAACCGACCGATCCTCCCATAGCAAATTCTAATATAGGGTTTTTAATATAGGATTATACCAGCTCAGTGGCCTTGTGGTTAGAGTGTCCGTCCTGAGACTGGGAGGTCGGGGTTCAATCCCCGGCCGGGTCATACCAAAGACTCTAAAAATGGGACCCAGTGCCTCCCTGCTTGACACTCAGCATCAAGGGTTGGATTGGGCGTAAGTCCCTGCGACATACTAGTGTCATGTCCAGGGGGTGTACTTGTACATCAAGCTGCCTCACGCTACAGAAACAGGAGATAGGCTCCTGCCCTATGGGCCTCATGGCTCGGCAAGGCTACTTACAATATAGGATTATATCAGTGCAACGTGTACAGTAGTGCAGTACCGCACAGTGGGACCAATACAATGGACCAGCATACTGTATCTGCTATAAGATCCTTTTCTCTCACCTTTTCAGCCTGGTTGGTTGGGGTGGGAGAGGAAGGAGGAGGAGGAGGAGGGTGAATGGGAGAGGAAGGAGGAGGAGGAGGAGGAGGGTGAATGCGGAGAAATGTCATCCGGCTGACAGCTAAATTGGTACTGCAGGTGTGTGTGTGTGTGTGTGTGTGTGTGGGGGGGGGGGGGGGGTTGTATTGAAATGCAGAGAAAATAGCATTCTGATGGAAGAAACCGCATGAAGCCAGTTACCTACACTACCTCGGATCATTTGAGTGCCGGACTCGGAGAGAAGGCCTTTCACCTGCATCGCCGAGGGAGGGAGTGGGACTGACTATGTAGCAAATTTAGTCCCAATATTACCTGTGGTGGAAAAAGTACTCAAATGTTTTACCTAAGTAGAAGTATAAATACTGCAATATAGAAATACTCTGAAGTCCGGAATTCAAAATGTACAAAAGTATTGGCGTCAAAATTAACTTGAACTACCAAAAGTATGACTCATTATTGCAGAATGTCCAAGTAAGCGTTCAAGTATTCAAATGTAAAAAAATAATAATAATCTTTTGAATTTGATCTTGTAGATCGGTCATTTTCAAAAGGCCGAAATGTATATAGGTCCGACGTGGTGAATGTATGTTTTGTAATAATACTCAAAATCTACAAAGTTACTAGTAACACAAATTTTCAAATAAATGTAGTGGAGTAAAAGTACAACATTTGGATCTGAGATGTAGTGGGGTAGAAGTAAAATAATTGGAAATTGGAAATGCTCAAGTACAAATATCTCAACATTGTACTTATGTACAGTACAGTACTTAGTAAATGTACTAATAGTTACTTTACACCAGTGTGTATCACACAACTCAAATCACGCAGGTTCTGTGCTCCACAAGCCACTAAATAAAAACTACAAAGTGTGGTCACGATGCTTTGAGCCATAGCAAATACTACAAACCCTGCTTTATAAACCTCCAAGCCACACATAAAAATGCCAATCTCAAGATGTACAGACGCACAGAAAGACAAATAAAAGGCTTTCTGCCTCAACAAAAGACACTGGAGGAAAGAGGCGGAGAACAATGAAATCAACTGGGCCTGTGTTACCCACACAGGCCCAGTTGATTTCATTGTTCTCATGCATCAAGGCCACCGTGGCCTCGGGACATTTGTATTTTTCAT
Organism: Electrona antarctica; assembly: GCF_951216825.1. Lineage (NCBI taxonomy): Eukaryota > Metazoa > Chordata > Actinopteri > Myctophiformes > Myctophidae > Electrona > Electrona antarctica. The sequence continues at coordinate 5,789,883 of NC_136803.1, read as the reverse complement.
CAGTTTTAGGGCAGTAAGGCTACATGTCCTCCATGAAATTCCTGCCGAATAGGGTTGTGTAAAGATTTGTCCTGACTTCGGCGATCTCCATTGCCATGTGACGTCAAGCACAACTATAGTGCTGAAATGAGCATGACCATATTTGAGCATCTCTGCACGGAGCACCCGTTTGGTTTATGAACTGAAGTTGTTTCCCCACAACATTGCGTGCAACCCCATTATAAAAATGATTTACACATGCAATTTCAATCGCAGACGACGAGGACATTGCATGATTCCCACGCAGAGGAAATGATCATCATGAAATCCCCTGCTGCTAATATAACACCAAGAGAAGAAAGGTATAAGTGTTTTTCATATTTTTCTAATCTTTGCAGCCTTTATTCCTACATTTTTTTCCAAGCCAGTGTCAATTGTCTAGTGAAATCCTGGGGGCTACACTCCCTCTTCCAAACTGGGGAGAGCAACGGACTGACCTCATGCTTCCTTCCATGCAGGAGGCCACTTCTTTTCACCTGACAGGGGGGGGGGGAGTTTCCCTGGTAGGAACCAAGGAAGCTTAGAGAAGGAAAGGACATGGTCACGTGATTGGGCTGTGCCATGACACTTTCATGGATGCTTTCATGGGAGCCGAACTACACCCGGAAGTTCGGCAGAATGCACTGGAGGTCAATGAGAGCTCAGTGACCAGCTCATGAACAAACACTATTTCTGAATGACAGACCTTTTGTAAAGTAATAGCTTCTGGAAAATAACAGAAGACATGGAACACATTGTCTGCTGTGTTGCTTTTCGATGTGTACACTATGTAATTTTATAGAGGTATGGTATCTCAAGAGCACAAAGTACCTTTCTGAACGTACCAAGTATCGCAAGACCTCCCACCGCTTCCTGTCAGTCAAGACACAGGAAACAATACCTGCCGTTTAGATCCTCAAATAAAATTATTAGCAAGTGATTAAAAAACCGTGATATGTCTTCTTTTATATTCCTGAACCGATTATATGACAAAGATCTCAGAAATAATGTTTGTTATGAGTTGGTTGGTCCAGCCGGCTCCATTCACTGCCATGTATTCATTGAACTTCCGGTGTGAGTTTTGGCTCCCATGAAAGTGTCCATGAAAGTGTCATGGCGCAGCCCCGTCACGTGACCATTTCCTTTCCTTCTGTAAGCTTCCTTGGGTAGGACGTAGAGCGTGGAAGGAACACGTCATTCCAACCAGTTCCTTCTCGCTCCATCAGGCGCCCCCGCTAGCCAGGGGGGAGGCAGTTTAGAGACCAGGATTACTGCATGTTTTTTGTGGGGGTACCTATACCCTAGGGGACACAGGGAGAACATGAAAACTCCACAAATCTTAATTTGCAGCCTTGATGATGGAGTGTCACTCCAACCAATACAACACTAAGACATTTTTCCTTGACCTTTGACAGTAGCATTGCATTCCACAACTACTAGAATGAGAGACGGTGAGATCCCTGTTACTCACTTACATCACCTTTAAAAATAGTAAAAATGTATAAATTATATATTGCTGTCCAGAAGTAAGTTTAAGTTTTTGATCTTTTCCCCTCCATAAATCAATGCTATTGATCACCCTTTACGTCTGTGTAAAATATTGAACCAATGGTATTAAAATGTGCTTCCTAACTCCATTGGATCTTCAAACTATCTGCTAAACCACCTAACCACCATCTTTATTTATTTTGTATCTTTTCATAAATCAGTGCTATTGAACACCCTTTACGTTTGTGTGTTTAAAAACAGAACACAACAGAGACAGCGCTTCTTTCACCTGACAAATATCACTATGTGATAATTTCTTGTTTTTTCTTCATTTCCTGAAAAATGAACATTTTGGAGTTAGGTGGTTACTTCCAAACAGCAGAGATATGCTTGTGCTTTTTGTTTTGATATTTCTGCCACAAGCCAAGTTGCTAAACTGAAAACCAGATGTAAACTTTGTAAAGATATTAACATTGAAATGTATCAATTTATTACACTTTGCTTTACAAACACTGTGTGAGGCAATAAATCCTTTGTACAATCGTATCGGGGTCCTACAACATTGATACAGTGAAATTATGAATGGACATTGGACACAAAACCACATTTATTTGCAAAGTTACATTTGTTCACTTTTAAAGTATTTGAACTTTGTGTTTGTTGTGTTTATCTTATGTTGTTTTTCTAACAAAGATTCACTTCAAACCATGCAGCTCTGATTAGGTCTACAATCAGAAAGACACAGCTTGAACCTAATTATGTAACCATGTTTTTAAAACATCTTTATTGTGCTGACATTTTCAAACGGGGCACAGAAAAAAAAGCTCATCACCAAGGGGACATATTTATATACATTGTATAGTTTGTATAGTTTTACATTCAATTGAATGTAAAATGATGATTCCCTTTAGAATTAAAAAATAAATCCATTCATATTTCTTCCCAAGCGAATGCATTTTCACAGAATAATGTATGCTTAAAATGATTAGCCATTATGGATGTCTTCACACTTATTGAATGGGTTATGGAACTGTACGCTTAGATAATCTGTTCTCATTCTCATGGCCAGATTGTGGTGAGCACACACATTGGGTTTTCTACTCGCCGTTTCAATTAATTCCTTATACGAGATTTACAAGATCATTTTATTAAACTGTGGTATTACAGTCCAATGTTCCTTTAGAAGTTAATATGGCTTGCAATTTTGCAGACCTGTTTTGTTGAATACATGCACACGCGCGTGTGCGTGCATGCGACCGCACGTGCGTGCACACACACACACACACACACACACACACACACACACACACACACACACACACACACACACACACACACACACACACACACACACACACACACACACACACACACACACACACACACACACACACACACACACACAGTGCATATACACAATCACTTGCAGGGGCAATCACTGCTGAGGTTATCAAACCTACAGCTATGACAAATACCTGGGGAATCAGTTGATCACATACCCATATAGACTTAATTAGTCACACAGATGATAAAAATAGCATTTGATCAATGCAGCAACAAAAAAAATAGAAAAAGAATGTTTAAGAAGTAGTGAAAATAGCCGATCTACAAGCTTGTAGATCTGCGATTTTCACAAGTTTGGGTCCGGGGAGACATAACCTTTCTCATTTGGGTCACGGGCTAAAAAGTTTGGGAGCCACTACTATAAAGTAACAACATAATTCAGGGGTGCCTTCGATGAAAACGTTTGTGTTGTTGACTCACTTCCTCTGCTCGTGAAGGTTTGATCTCACAAAGTGCAGGCAAAATGCCAGGTCATTTAAGAGAAATATGGCTTGACAGTTCACTCCCACATATTATTCTCCCTTCTAAATCCATTTACTTTGCCCATAGTTTACATTCTTGTCTGGATTTGAAGACTTTGTCCTATAGATCAGTTTTATTACCATGTAAGTATACGGAAAGTTGCTGGGCAAAAGGACCCAGCACCCCCCCCCCTCTCTCTCTCTATAAATAACACAATACAAAATGTTATCAGGTACTGTACGGTCGCCCCTAAACCATCTCGCCCCTCGATTTTTTCCGCAGACCTCACGCCGACCGCTCGGTGCCACACTTGTTTTACTGAGAATAAGGTTATAAAAAACCTTTAGGGTTAGGCATAGATTTACTGGGGTTATGTTTAGGCATTGTTTTACTGAGGTTAAGGTTAGGAATAAGGTTAGGTTTTACCGTTTAAGCATCATTTACGTAGGTTACTTTAGGGATACCAGGTCGAGCAGTTCTGCCGGATGTACGCTCGGGGCGGCAAGTTGGTAAAGGGGCGAGTTGTTTGGTATTCTACAAAATCATAGTGATAATAGGATTGACCTTATCTTTCTCTAGACAAATTTTTAAAAATACTTTTTCAAAATGTTTTGAAGACAATTAAAATGTATACGCAATATTTTCAACATCTATCCAAACATCTATCTTTTTTTTTACTTTATATATCACTATACCAGTATACCACACTATCAGTTTGTCACGTTTCTCATGACAGTGTGTACATTTAACCAATTCAGCCATATACATTTATTTACTGTATAAAACAATATGTGAAATAAATTTAGATTAATGGTTGCCAAGTTCATAAATGTAACCCATTTAGGCCTGACGTAAAAAAAAAAAGAAAAAAAAGAAGTCTTCTGAAAGAATATATATTCAAAGATTTGCGCCGCATTTTCACGATTTTTCAAAAATAGCAGACCTACAAGCTCGTAGCGCGCCACTCGGTGGCGCGCTATGAGCTTGTAGATCTGCTATTTTTCAATAGCTAAAGTATAACATAATGCTTAGTTAAAACCCCAAAACGGGTTCCCGTCAGACTTTTTGTTTTGTTTTGCATGAAACTCACCATTGATGTCATCCTGAAACACATGGAAACACCCACTAGCTTTGTTTTGTAGAAAAAAGATATTTGCCTGGGGGGGTGGTGGGGGTGGGGGGGAGGGGTGGAAAAGTATAGCAGTTGAAGTGTATTTCAGCAGTTCGATGAAGAAAAATACAATTCCATTGTAAATATTTTGTTATCTCATCGTATCTGAAGTTTATACAGTTTCTAATGTCAGCAGCGTACGACCACCTGCAGAGTTTGTCTGTTTAGTCAGTCAGACAAAAGTCTCTGGCAATGATCAACATACTGTATATGTTCCTTGTCTTCAAAAAAAATCTGTTCAGTGATCTCAAACAAAGTCCAAACGTATACTTTTGATATCAACAACACTACAAATTAACATGTCAAACGGCGGAACAATTTCAGCATCAGTCAAATGGAGTTCATGGTCGTTCTTGCGCCCCCATACAAATAGGACCCTTCTTGGGGAAGGTCTGTGTTTCGTGCCCATTCTGCTAATCTGTTGAACTACATGGCAGATTCAGAGCAATTAAGACTCCTTTTCCCACAATGCCCCTCTGTCTCTGAATAGGTTCCTGGACTTGGAGCTCAGCAACGGCTGCAGCATCCCTTCCATCGGCCGCTATTCCATGTTTTACGCCAATCAAACCTCACACGGCAGAAAGCAGAGGTCCGTGATTGGAGAAGCAGCAGGGGGTGGGGTTGGCCGTGGCGGTCAAAGTAAACCATATAAGGAGTTAGGATATGACATCATCGCTGTTGCCTAATTGAAACGGGTGGGAGGAGCTTCCTGTAAAACTCAACCTGAAGAAGGCAGGAGGGAGACGGAAGGAAATACAACGTTAAACATTGCATTCAATTATCCACAGATTCCACACCCATATTCAACTGTAAATCCTTATATTGCTAACATAGGTATTTAAAAAAAGGTATTATATATTGTTTTAACCCATTTTGGGGCGGGAACCCCTTTTGGTGTTAGCATTATGTTATGCTTTAGCTATTGAAAAATAGCAGATCTACAAGCTCATAGCGCGCCACCGAGTGGCGCGCTATGAGCTTGTAGATCTGCTATTTTCGAAAAATCGAAGAACGACTGACATAGAAACATAGCTTTTTCAGAAAACTGATCTCAGGTCAAAATGGGTTAACAAAGTCTCTGCAAAAGTAAAAGGCCAATGGCCCCAGAATCCTGATTAGTGAATTAGCTTCACTTCAGGTAAGTGCACAATAACTTTTGTCCAGTACTTGCAACAAAATGAAAGTACACAGTCTGGACAATTGCTATATACAATAGCATGCTATACTTAGTGCACTTAGAGAAAGCACTTGCATTGCATAATAGTCAGATCATAATGCTGTCAAAACAATGCAGATGACGACAGAAAGACATCAACCTGAATATGATTATTGATACAGTTAGTTAGGTTGATTTATATTGCAACGACAATAAAATAGTCAAGAACTTATTGACTGTACACTAAAAGTATAAAAGGGCCAATGCCCTTTTATTGTCATGTAACTAATGCATGGCACATGTTTTTTAAGGATTATGCCTGGTGGTGTTTGTTGTGTATATTGTGTCTATACGTCTTGACTTTGTCTATGGCAATCAAGTTCATCCTCGCAAGATCACATGAAAACTCTTAGAAAATGATGTGCTAAGTATTTATCGAAAGCACTTTACAATGTGCATCACATTCACGGGTGCATGTGTTTGTTTCCGACGTACTAACAGTCCCACAGGCATTAGTCCGACATCCGACCCCAAACCCTAACCTAACCCTAACCTCACAGGGAAGCCACGGGTAGCCTGCATGGGAAGCATTCCTTCTCGGGTTTATGACCCGGTCGGGAGCGGATGGTAACTTATGTCATGTTGTAGTCGCTGGTTTGTAGTCATCAGGCAGGAAAGCACAAACCGGAATCAGTACCCCAAGTTCCCTTTGATCAAGAGTATCGTAATGTAGGGCCTACCCAATAAAAGCGTCGATGTGGTGCATGAATCCGACAAGTTTCTTCAAGTACGTCTTGGAATAGTTTGTTTGGTATATTTTATTCCAACTCTGGCGAGACTAAAAACAAATAGGGGGAACAAAGAAGTACGGTGTGAAGCAACGCGTTGTGAGCTTGTAGATATAGAGATATCCACTAGTTTGGGTCCCGGTAGCCTCGGAAACCCAGACGTTTTTATTTCCAGGGAGAAAAAAAAAAGTCTGGGGCCGAGTCCACTTCAATTCGGCATAGAGTAGCGCAAACATCACTCACTCTCTGCTGATTTCTGATCGTCTGCACCTTTGTTAAATTGACGCACACACGCACACACGTACACACACACACACACACACACACACACACACACACACACACACACACACACACACTCCTCTAACTCTCCGTCACTCTAATTAATTAGTCTCATGTCGCACTGCTGGGTCTAGATTCTGAGTCCCGGCGGATCCTGCCGGGAGCTGCAGAAAGCATAGGTGGACCCCAGTCTAGGGTCCCGGGCAAACATCTAATTTCTCTTTTTGGGTCACAGGCTAAAAAGTTAGTGTTCCAACACATTTCCATCAGAAAACACAGGACAGTCTGTCCTTGGCCAATGCTCCAGGTGACCTACTATAGACTCCTCTCTAGGACCTACTATAGACTCCTCAGGTGACCTACTATAGACTCCTCTCTAGGACCTACTATAGACTCCTCTCTAGGACCTACTATAGACTCCTCAGGTGACCTACTATAGACTCCTCTCTAGGACCTACTATAGACTCCTCTCTAGGACCTACTATAGACTCCTCAGGTGACCTACTATAGACTCCTCTCTAGGACCTACTATAGACTCCTCTCTAGGACCTACTATAGACTCCTCTCTAGGACCTACTATAGACTCCTCTCTAGGACCTACTATAGACTCCTCTCTAGGACCTACTATAGACTCCTCTCTAGGACCTACTATAGACTCCTCTCTAGGACCTACTATAGACTCCTCTCTAGGACCTACTATAGACTCCTCTCTAGGACCTACTATAGACTCCTCTCTAGGACCTACTATAGACTCCTCTCTAGGACCTACTATAGACTCCTCTCTAGGACCTACTATAGACTCCTCTCTAGGACCTACTATAGACTCCTCTCTAGGACCTACTATAGACTCCTCAGGTGACCTACTATAGACTCCTCTCTAGGACCTACTATAGACTCCTCTCTAGGACCTACTATAGACTCCTCTCTAGGACCTACTATAGACTCCTCTCTAGGACCTACTATAGACTCCTCTCTAGGACCTACTATAGACTCCTCTCTAGGACCTACTATAGACTCCTCTCTAGGACCTACTATAGACTCCTCTCTAGGACCTACTATAGACTCCTCTCTAGGACCTACTATAGACTCCTCTCTAGGACCTACTATAGACTCCTCAGGTGACCTACTATAGACTCCTCTCTAGGACCTACTATAGACTTTTCTCTAGGACCTACTATAGACTCCTCTCTAGGACCTACTATAGACTCCTCTCTAGGACCTACTATAGACTCCTCTCTAGGACCTACTATAGACTCCTCTCTAGGACCTACTATAGACTCCTCAGGTGACCTACTATAGACTCCTCTCTAGGACCTACTATAGACTCCTCTCTAGGACCTACTATAGACTCCTCAGGTGACCTACTATAGACTCCTCTCTAGGACCTACTATAGACTCCTCTCTAGGACCTACTATAGACTCCTCTCTAGGACCTACTATAGACTCCTCTCTAGGACCTACTATAGACTCCTCTCTAGGACCTACTATAGACTCCTCTCTAGGACCTACTATAGACTCCTCTCTAGGACCTACTATAGACTCCTCTCTAGGACCTACTATAGACTCCTCAGGTGACCTACTATAGACTCCTCTCTAGGACCTACTATAGACTCCTCTCTAGGACCTACTATAGACTCCTCTCTAGGACCTACTATAGACTCCTCTCTAGGACCTACTATAGACTCCTCTCTAGGACCTACTATAGACTCCTCTCTAGGACCTACTATAGACTCCTCTCTAGGACCTACTATAGACTCCTCAGGTGACCTACTATAGACTCCTCTCTAGGACCTACTATAGACTCCTCTCTAGGACCTACTATAGACTCCTCTCTAGGACCTACTATAGACTCCTCTCTAGGACCTACTATAGACTCCTCTCTAGGACCTACTATAGACTCCTCTCTAGGACCTACTATAGACTCCTCAGGTGACCTACTATAGACTCCTCTCTAGGACCTACTATAGACTCCTCTCTAGGACCTACTATAGACTCCTCTCTAGGACCTACTATAGACTCCTCTCTAGGACCTACTATAGACTCCTCTCTAGGACCTACTATAGACTCCTCAGGTGACCTACTATAGACTCCTCAGGTGACCTACTATAGACTCCTCAGGTGACCTACTATAGACTCCTCTCTAGGACCTACTATAGACTCCTCTCTAGGACCTACTATAGACTCCTCTCTAGGACCTACTATAGACTCCTCTCTAGGACCTACTATAGACTCCTCTCTAGGACCTACTATAGACTCCTCAGGTGACCTACTATAGACTCCTCTCTAGGACCTACTATAGACTCCTCAGGTGACCTACTATAGACTCCTCTCTAGGACCTACTATAGACTCCTCTCTAGGACCTACTATAGACTCCTCTCTAGGACCTACTATAGACTCCTCTCTAGGACCTACTATAGACTCCTCTCTAGGACCTACTATAGACTCCTCTCTAGGACCTACTATAGACTCCTCTCTAGGACCTACTATAGACTCCTCTCTAGGACCTACTATAGACTCCTCTCTAGGACCTACTATAGACTCCTCTCTAGGACCTACTATAGACTCCTCTCTAGGACCTACTATAGACTCCTCTCTAGGACCTACTATAGACTCCTCTCTAGGACCTACTATAGACTCCTCTCTAGGACCTACTATAGACTCCTCTCTAGGACCTACTATAGACTCCTCTCTAGGACCTACTATAGACTCCTCTCTAGGACCTACTATAGACTCCTCTCTAGGACCTACTATAGACTCCTCTCTAGGACCTACTATAGACTCCTCAGGTGACCTACTATAGACTCCTCTCTAGGACCTACTATAGACTCCTCTCTAGGACCTACTATAGACTCCTCTCTAGGACCTACTATAGACTCCTCTCTAGGACCTACTATAGACTCCTCTCTAGGACCTACTATAGACTCCTCTCTAGGACCTACTATAGACTCCTCAGGTGACCTACTATAGACTCCTCTCTAGGACCTACTATAGACTCCTCTCTAGGACCTACTATAGACTCCTCAGGTGACCTACTATAGACTCCTCTCTAGGACCTACTATAGACTCCTCTCTAGGACCTACTATAGACTCCTCTCTAGGACCTACTATAGACTCCTCTCTAGGACCTACTATAGACTCCTCTCTAGGACCTACTATAGACTCCTCTCTAGGACCTACTATAGACTCCTCTCTAGGACCTACTATAGACTCCTCTCTAGGACCTACTATAGACTCCTCTCTAGGACCTACTATAGACTCCTCTCTAGGACCTACTATAGACTCCTCAGGTGACCTACTATAGACTCCTCTCTAGGACCTACTATAGACTCCTCTCTAGGACCTACTATAGACTCCTCTCTAGGACCTACTATAGACTCCTCTCTAGGACCTACTATAGACTCCTCTCTAGGACCTACTATAGACTCCTCTCTAGGACCTACTATAGACTCCTCTCTAGGACCTACTATAGACTCCTCTCTAGGACCTACTATAGACTCCTCAGGTGACCTACTATAGACTCCTCTCTAGGACCTACTATAGACTCCTCTCTAGGACCTACTATAGACTCCTCTCTAGGACCTACTATAGACTCCTCTCTAGGACCTACTATAGACTCCTCTCTAGGACCTACTATAGACTCCTCAGGTGACCTACTATAGACTCCTCTCTAGGACCTACTATAGACTCCTCTCTAGGACCTACTATAGACTCCTCTCTAGGACCTACTATAGACTCCTCTCTAGGACCTACTATAGACTCCTCTCTAGGACCTACTATAGACTCCTCAGGTGACCTACTATAGACTCCTCTCTAGGACCTACTATAGACTCCTCAGGTGACCTACTATAGACTCCTCTCTAGGACCTACTATAGACTCCTCTCTAGGACCTACTATAGACTCCTCTCTAGGACCTACTATAGACTCCTCTCTAGGACCTACTATAGACTCCTCTCTAGGACCTACTATAGACTCCTCTCTAGGACCTACTATAGACTCCTCTCTAGGACCTACTATAGACTCCTCTCTAGGACCTACTATAGACTCCTCAGGTGACCTACTATAGACTCCTCTCTAGGACCTACTATAGACTCCTCTCTAGGACCTACTATAGACTCCTCTCTAGGACCTACTATAGACTCCTCTCTAGGACCTACTATAGACTCCTCTCTAGGACCTACTATAGACTCCTCTCTAGGACCTACTATAGACTCCTCAGGTGACCTACTATAGACTCCTCTCTCCTGGGAGAAGATCCATGTATGTTAGAGTTTAGACAGATGATAGATTTGATATGACCTGTTTACCCTATAGTTACTTGAACAGCAGCGCACTGCATGAAGCACTGCTGTGAAAGTACCTTCCAGAAGCTCTTACCTCCGCCTACTCACCACATGACTATAGCCTGATGTTCTGGGATCCTCATAACCATAGCCTTGATGTTCTGGGACTCATAACCATAGCCTTGATGTTCTGGGACTCATAACCATAGCCTTGATGTTCTGGGACTCATAACTATAGCCTGATGTTCTGGGACCTCATAACCATAGCCTTGATGTTCTGGGACGGTGGACCTCATAACCATAGCCTTGATGTTCTGGGACCTCATAACTATAGCCTTGATGTTCTGGGACTCATAACCATAGCCTTGATGTTCTGGGACCTCATAACCATAGCCTTGATGTTCTGGGACCTCATAACCATAGCCTTGATGTTCTGGGACCTCATAACCATAGCCTTGATGTTCTGGGACCTCATAACCATAGCCTTGATGTTCTGGGACCTCATAACCATAGCCTTGATGTTCTGGGACTCATAACCATAGCCTTGATGTTCTGGGACTCATAACCATAGCCTTGATGTTCTGGGTCCTCATAACCATAGCCTTGATGTTCTGGGACCTCATAACCATAGCCTTGATGTTCTGGGACCTCATAACCATAGCCTTGATGTTCTGGGACCTCATAACCATAGCCTTGATGTTCTGGGACCTCATAACCATAGCCTTGATGTTCTGGGACCTCATAACCATAGCCTTGATGTTCTGGGACCTCATAACCATAGCCTTGATGTTCTGGGACCTCATAACCATAAAGCTGGATGCTCTGTTACATCATCACTATACTTACTGCCCTACAAAGCCATGAGTGCAGTAACCACGAAAAAACAAACAACAAAACACTGATAAATGGGTTTTAAAGTGTTTTAACTGGTCAGCCAAATGAGATATCGGCATATAAGTGATATTACACTGATTAACCAGCTCCAGCTCAGTGGCCTTGAGGTCTGGAGTGTCTGAAACTGGGGGGTCTGGGTTTGATCCCCAGCCGGGTCATAATAAAAATGGGCAAGTGTTGGATTGGGGGTAACTAACCGCTCCAAGAGATGGGTCAACTGAGGAGAACAATTCACATACAGCAATGTATGTGACAAATAATAATAATAGGACTGCATCTGTTCTTGGGGTAATTAATTACCCCCCAAAATCTCGAAGGCAAATTTTACCTTTGGGACACACCACTAAAGTCGGTGTGTCCAAAAACGTAATTACAGCACTTTGGCTTTGTAGGGAAGTACAGCCTGGGCGTTCTGGGACTCATAACCATGGCCTGGATATTCTGGGACCTCATCATTATAGCCTGGATGTTCTAGCCTGGCTCCAGCACCTGAATCGCTAGTCATGCTAATTAAAAAATATGTTCTTCTGGCAATTCAGGTCTGGTGACTCTATGTGAGCCTCGGTTGAAAATCTGACACCGCGGCTACGGCAAATCAGCGCCGTTTCAACTCGATGACGTCAAACAAACATGGCTGTTCCCACTCTGGTAACTTGTGACCATATCGATATGGCTATTAAATCGCCCCGATAAATAGTTTCTTTACAGAAACAACAGGTTTTAGAAACATCATCAGCCGACATATTCTACCGCGAAAATTCAGGCTATGCGTCAGGCTATGGATGTTCTGCAACCTCACCACCATACACCTGGATGTTCTGGGACCTCATAACCATACACCTGGATGTTCTGGGACCTCATAACCATACACCTGGATGTTCTGGGACCTCATAACCATACACCTGGATGTTCTGGGACCTCATAACCATACACCTGGATGTTCTGGGACCTCATAACCATACACCTGGATGTTCTGGGACCTCATAACCATACACCTGGATGTTCTGGGACCTCATAACCATACACCTGGATGTTCTGGGACCTCATAACCATACACCTGGATGTTCTGGGACCTCATAACCATACACCTGGATGTTCTGGGACCTCATAACCATACACCTGGATGTTCTGGGACCTCATAACCATACACCTGGATGTTCTGGGACCTCATAACCATACACCTGGATGTTCTGGGACCTCATAACCATACACCTGGATGTTCTGGGACCTCATAATCATACACCTGGATGTTCTGGGACCTCATAACCATACACCTGGATGTTCTGGGACCTCATAACCATACACCTGGATGTTCTGGGACCTCATAATCGTACACGTGGATGTTCTCTGATATCATAATTTAGGCTACTAATGAAGCATTGGCACTATAGTAACCTCGCGTCATCAGGCTTTCAGCCTTGGAGGAAAGCCTGGTCTGTGCTACTAAATTGCTGTATGATCTGGTCAGGAGCGGATGATATCCTTGTGTCATGTTGTAGTCATTGTTTTGTTGTCATCAGGCCGGAAGCCTGACTCTAAACCATCACATCCTTTCCCTCAAACCGGAATAATATTACTTCCTTAATACTGATGACTACAAAACAATGACTACAACATGACGTAACGATATAATCGACCGGATCATAAACCCGAAAAGGAAAGCTGCCCAGGCTAGCACTATAGTGGTGAGGGTCAGTCTGACATATCTGACCTGTTGGGGTGGAGCGGAGGGTCTTTCTGGGGGGTCCTCGGCTCGTCCGTCCTCAGCGGGTCGGCACGCTGCTTGCTTCCTCGTCTTCACGTTGGTCTGGTTTACCGATGCTGTTACGCAACAGGAAGCTGAGGTTGAAGGTTTGGTCAATTTTGAAGGGTCCTGGCAAAACCTTTCTTGTTTTGTTAAGTTGTATTCTCTGTAGTTTAAAGCACTGTTTTTATTTAAATTCTTACACAGGTCTTTCTCTTTTTCTCTTAATGTAGTCATTGCCGGTTCCCACTGCGTAGGCTAGTGCAGTCCATATCACTGCAAACCTGCAATGACACGTAACCAAGGGGCCAGTGAGGCGCTCCAACATTGAAGCTCTGGGCCCTAGTGGTAAGAGGAAGGACTGCAGGTGGACCCGTGCACGGACACGTAGGACCATCACTCCCTACGTCACCCATACGTCACCCCGGACCTCAAATTTGAGGTCCGGAGGAGGTACTTCCGGCAATCTTCCGGGTGCTTCAAAACGCCACTGAGCAACTTCATCGAAATGAATAGCTTTGGTGGCGGGGCTAGTGCTCCAGTTCGGTCTCTATCCTTTATATACTCTATGCACGTAACACTTAGAAGGAGAAGAGTTGTGTGTTAAGATCAGCTCAGCCTGTGACACAGTGCTGGCAGTAAGTTATAGAAGGTGCAGCAGAACCGGGTCCTTTTTCTGACGGCTACCACGTCCTGAATCATCTCGGAGCCTTAATTCCTTCCCGTTTCCTCTGTGATATTTTGTATTTACAAATGCCGTTTCCCGGGGCATTGTTCTAAACACCTTCCTTTCGTAGTTTTTTTTTTTCTCTCCAGTATTTTCCAGTGCAGAGATTTCTCTGGGTTTTGGTCTCGTGGAGGGGTGGGTGGTGGTGGGTGTGTGGGGGGGGGGGGGGTGTGGAAGGGTGGGTTGTGGTACCGTGGGAGGGGTCGATGTGAGGGTTGGGGGGAGGGGAGGAGGATGGCGGGGGGCATCATCCTCCTCTCATGCTTTGCTGTGGTGGTGGTGGTGGTGGTGTGTCGTCGTGTGGATGCTGTTGGCACTGCAGTGCTCTTTGATCTCCATCGTGTCCGGCTGCTTTAGAGAGTCCTTGCCATTCTCCTCCTTCAGTGGTAGTTTCCTGTGGTAGATTAAAAAAACAAAAATCACACCCGTGTGAACTGAGTGGTGCTATTCACCCCCCCCCTCTCTCTCTCTCTGTCTCTCATTAGCAGGCAACCGTGCAGCACTATCTCTCTCTCTCTGTTTCTGGCACAACAGCGCCACTTTTGCCCCTACTGGTACTCATAGTCACATAGGTGAACGAACACGGACATTGCTGTTCCTTGGAGTGGTTGCACCACTCAAAAACACACAATGCAGAATAGCGTTGATTTCGTCGACTAAAACTATGATGAAAATTGTTCGTCGACTACCTTTTTTCACAGAGGAAAGAACTAAGCTATGAGGACTATAAGCTATGACTAAAGATATTAAATGTTATGGAGTGACTAGTGGAGAAGAGAGTACTAAAATACAGTCATTTTATGCTTGGTTGCATGCTGAAAATAGCAGATCTACAAGCTCACAATGTGTCGCAGAGTGAAGCGTTGTGAGCTTGTAGATCGGCTATTTTCAGCATGCAACCAACTCTATAATCAGTCATTACGACCATACGACGCCATCAAGGCCCGCCAAGATACATTGTAGTCGACTAAATCAACTGTAGATTTAGTCGACTAAAATCTTATGATATGAACACTAAAAATGTTCAGTTGACTAAATGTGACTAAAACTAAATGAAAATGTATTCAAAAGACTATGACCAAAACTAAATAAAATGTTCTGTCAAAATCAATACTAGAAACACGCAGAGGTGAGTTATGTGGAGTGCTGCGCACCTGCTAATTACAGCAGAGTTCTCTAGTTAGAGACTTTGATAGAAATGAAATATGACAAGTCAGCACGGGTGAAGGAACACACCGTTGTGCATCTATCTAATATAACATGTAATTTTAGTAATTGCGTCCTCAAAATTAGAAATTTGAGGACGGAATCTTCAGCACACATTGCACGCTGTGATTGGCTGGAAGGTGTGCCATTCTGCGCTGCGATTGGCTGAGCATCGCATAACGGTTGTGCCATGGGGGACACCCGTACTGGCAGATATAGGGGAGACAGAAGGGGGAGAGAGAGCGGGGAGCCGAGAGAGAGAGAGAAGGGGGAGAGACAGGGAGCCGAGAGAAAGAGAGAGAGAGAGAGTGAGAGAAGGGAGAGAGAGCGGGGAGCCGAGAGGGAGAGAGAAGGGGGAGAGACAGGGAGCCGAGAGAAAGAGAGAGAGAGAGAGCGGGGAGCCGAGAGAGAGAGGGAGAGAGAGAGAGAATGGGGAGAGACAGGGAGCCGAGAGGGGGAGAGAGAGAGAGAAAGGGGAGAGACAGGGAGCCGAGAGAGAGAGGGAGAGAGAGAGAGAGAGAAGGGGGAGAGACAGGGAGCTGAGAGAAAGAGAGAGAGAGAAGGGAGAGGTAGGGATTGGGTATGTCATACCCAAACGGGTATGGACTAGTGTATGTAATTACATTTTTATGGGGGAATACTTGATTATTTTCCTCTGCTTAGTATAATGCTTAAATTCAACAGATTATCAGTTCTGATCTGAGGTTGTATTCGGATGTGGGAAAATAGACAATGTGGAGGAGTATGGCATGGATAATGGAGCCTCTCTGTGGAGGAGTATGGCATGGATAATGGAGCCTCTCTGTGGAGGAGTATGGCATGGATAATGGAGCCTCTCCGGAAGGTATAGGTGGGTAGTACGGGGGTGGGAGTGGAAGTCAGAGCAAATAAGGGTTTACTGGGTGATTATTAACGATAAACAACGTGGCCGACTCCTTCGGTGATGTCGTAACATCAGCTATATCCATATTTGGGCGTGGACAGCCAGCCAGACATGCAGCCATCGGTTATCTATATAAGTGTCAGCGCACGTGACCGTCACATTTCTGAAACCGCTCGTATGTGTGGAATGTTGCACTGGACAGTGCACCTGAGAGGGGTTCTCAACAGATACTACCATGCTGCTGTGGCAGTCCGACACAAGGTCTACTCGTTTGGGGGGAAGTGTAACGTGAAGACCATCATGGTCATGGATCAGATCGATGTGCATGTCTTCAACACCGTGTCTTTGTGCTGGATGACGTTGCACCCAGTGTCCGTACAGGGAAGGAGACAGCGCACCGCCCTCGAGGTTCCCTCCATGCGCTACGGCCACACGGCCGTGCTCGTAGACGACGTCGCCTACATCTGGGGCGGGGTCACTTACAGGAGGGCGTACTCAAACAAGGTGTATGCGTTTGACGTCGACGCCCACCGGTGGTTCAGGCCCGAGGTTTCGGGGACCGTTCCCGAGGCGAGGTACAAGCACTCGGCCTGCGTCCTGGGGAAGGTCATGTATATCTACGGAGGGTACAACCAGCTGACCCAGCGCACCAATGACATCTACAAGCTGGACACCGCCACGATGGTCTGGTCTTTGATCGACACCGGAGGCACTCCAGCGCCCGTTTCGGACTGTCACTCTGCCACCATCATCGGGACAAAGATGATTGTATTCGGGGGTAGACGAGACTTCACCAACTACAACAACGTGTCCGTGTTCGACACGGAGACCAACTGCTGGCTCGACACGCCTTCTGTGAAGCTTTTCCCGGAAGGACGAGAGGATCACTCAGCCTTTGCCTACAAGGGGGAGCTGTACATATTTGGTGGAGATAACTTCGCAAGATTGGACTGGCTCCTGGACGATCTGTGGAAATTTAACCCAGAGACCTTCTCCTGGACGAAGGTTGAGCCCAGGGGGAAAGGACATGGGATGACCAGTATGTGTTGTTGCATGGTGGGAGATCGTGTCATCCTCTTTGGAGGATACAGATACACACCCGATGACTTGTACATCTTAGACCTAAGTCCTAGTCTGAAGACGTTATGCAAGCTAGCAGTTATTCAATACGGTCTGGAGCAGTTGGGACTCCCGCACGACATCACGTGGGAACTGGCAGCCATGACTACTGACATGAACAGAAATAGCGCCTCCGGATATGGCTTTTACCGGTGGAAGTATAATTGAAAGGAGTGGCAGACATGACCACACAGATCTCTAAGAATAGGAACTACTATGCCCAACCGGTCTCCATCAGGAATGATCTCTAAGAATAGGAACTACTATGGCCAACCGGTCTCCATCAGAAATGAACTACTATGCCCAACCGGTCTCCATCAGGAATGATCTCTAAGAATAGGAACTACTATGCCCAACCGGTCTCCATCAGGAATTATCTCTAAGAATAGGAACTACTATGCCCAACCGGTCTCCATCAGGAATGATCTCTAAGAATAGGAACTACTATGCCCAACCGGTCTCCATCAGGAATGATCTCTAAGAATAGGAACTACTATGCCCAACCGGTCTCCATCAGGAATGAACTACTATGCCCAACCGGTCTCCATCAGGAGAACTACTATGCCCAACCGGTCTCCATCAGGAATGAACTACTATGCCCAACCGGTCTCCATCAGGAGAACTACTATGCCCAACCGGTCTCCATCAGCCCAACTGGTCTCCATCAGGAGAACTACTAAGCCCAACCGTGTCTCCATCAGGAATGAATGTAGAAACAAAAAGATACTTTGGGCAAATAAGGAACAGATGGACAGACGAAAGAGACTTCAGGAAACGGATGTTTGTTTAAGGAGAAGATAAAATGAAAATGAAGAAAATGACTGCCATGTTTTTTTGAGGGGCGCTCCTATGCCCAGCTTTGTGTGTTTGTACCACGGAATGTGATGATTTGATTGGCTGAGCACGGAATGTGATGATTTGATTGGCTGAGCACGGAATGTGATGATGTATGACGATAAGAGCGCCCCTCACTTCACACGTGTGATTTTTTTCTTTCTTTTTTATGCTCTGTCATTTGAGGCAATATTGAAGCAAGCAGTATCAGAATACTCTGACACCTACTTCCTGTAATCACAGTTTGAACATGCTCTAAACCACCAAGGGTCTGCAATTAAGTTTGGCCTCGGGCCAATTTCTCTGTAAGCGTGATTTCGAAAACACAGGACATGATCCAAAGTGCCTAGGGACTCTGCACGTGTGTGCGTGTGTATCCCATAGCCATGATTGGCTGAGCAACCCATACGGATGATTTGATTGGCTGATTTGCCATTGACAATGAAAGGGGAATTCAGGTCAAATGTCCGCTAAATCTTGTCCCTACACGTCGCAATATTTGCCATTGACAATGAACGGAGAAATGACGTCAGAATTCCGCTAAATATGACAAATTAAACATCAAAACATTAAACGCTGTTGACATTGAAGGGGAAATGTAAATCATATGTAAACGAGCAAATCTTATGTAGCAATGTCAAATGCAAACAAATTGATGTACGACCAAGAGCGCCCCTCATTTCACACGGGTGTGATTTTTTACTTCTACTCCACTACATCTCAGTGGCAAATATTGTACTTTTAATCCACTACAATTATTTGAAAACTTTTCTAGTTTCTAGTTATTTATGTAGATTTTGATTATTATTATTATGAAACATACATTAACCACTTCAGCCCTATATACATTTTGGCCAAGATTCGTATACATTTGAAAACTTTAAATGGAACATTCTGTACAATTAGTACTTTTGATACTTTAGGCACATCTGATGCCAATACTTTAGTACTTTTACTCAAGTAAATGTTGAATGCTGGCCTTTAACTTGTAACAGAATATTTCTATATTGCAGTATACTTTTACTTAAAAAGGGCCACTTCACCCCTTTCGCAACCAGATCTTATTTTAATGATGTCTGGCTAATCACCGAAAAACAAAGCCTGTTTTGTGTTGGTGAAAGTCTACTCTCCAGGCTGGGAAGCTTCTCAGGCGCCCAACTTCTCTCTAGAATGCACTTTGTGCCATTTTAACCCATTTTGGGGCGGGAACCCCTTTTGGTATTAGCATTATGTTATGCTTTAGCTATTGAAAAATCACACCCGTATGAACTGAGTGGTGCAACTACACATTTATTGTTATAGTTACTGTACATTAGAACCAGGAAAGCATCTGTGTCATAAGTACTCTGACGTCACACACTAACCATAGCAACCATGCTCGTTGTTTTGGTACGAACAAACAAACACGGGTACACGGGTACAAAGCCAGTTGTTGGAGTGGTCTGCACCACTCAACAAAAATAGCAGATCTACAAGCTCATAGCGCGCCACCGAGTGGCGCGCTATGAACTTGTAGGTCTGCTATTTTTGAAAAATCGAAGAACGACTGACATAGAAACATAGCTTTTTCAGAAAACTGTCAGGATGTAGAAGACATTTTTAGAATCTGATCTCAGGTAAAGTATATGTACCGGACACTCGGACAGAGTAACTTACATTTCCGGGTTGTGCCTGCACCGATCCAGTTGGATGCATTTTATTTCATGGCAAACATATATATATATTCTAGAGAAGCTGGGGACATGAGATGCTTCCCAGCCTGGAGAATAGACTTTCACCAACACAAAACAGGCTTTGTTTCGGTGATTAACGGAGTAGATTTGTTAATTTTCGGTAAAGTTGGACCCCTTGCACGGCAGTGGATTTTTTACCTGTGTGCAACAGAGGCGTTCCCGGCCGTCAGGGTGTTAGTGAGAGACTCGCTAACGCACTGGACCAGGGCTAGCTATAGGAGAAAATAAACTTTCCTGGGGGTTTTATGTGTGTAGTGTTTTTAGATATGTCAGTATTTCAAAGTTATTGTTTTTAATTTATGTAACCTTTATTTAACCAGTAAAATCCACATTGAGACTGAAGTCTCTTTTACAAAGTGCCAGTGATGTCATGGACACTGGTCTCACTTCCTCCCTTTCCCTCTCCACAAGGTGGCGTGGCGTGAGTGAAGCAATGCATTATGGTCATTGTAGTAAGCAGTGAGACCAGTGTCCATGACATCACAGACACTTTTAAACACTAAAATAACTAAAAACACACATTATCCACATAAAACCCCCCAGGGTAATGTTTCTTGTCTCCCAAACATCATTAAAATAAGATATGGTTGCAAAAGGGGTGAAGTGGCCCTTTTTAACCCATTTTGGGCGGGAACCCCTTTTGGTGTTTTAAGCATTACGTTATACTTTAGCCATTGAAAAATAGCAGATCTACAAGCTCATAGCGCGCCACCGAGTGGCGCGCTACGAGCTTGTAGGTCTGCTATTTTTGAAAAGTCGTGAAAATGTGGTGCAAATCTTTTAATATATATTCCAGAGTGAACATTTTTAACTAAAATATTTGCTTCTGGGGGGTCCCTGGAACAACATATTTTGAGATGGGGGTCCGTGGCCCAATAGAGATAATTCTGGGGGTCCTTGACATGAAAAAGGTTGAGCACAACTGACATAGAAGCATGGGTTTTTCAGAAAACTATTATGATTTAGAAGCCTTTTTTTTTAATCGCCATCAGTACTTTTTTCCACCACTGAAAAAGAACAATGGTAAATCAAGGGGACTCACAGGTAGGCTGCTTTGCCCTCCTCCATTTCTTTACCCTTGCCACTGGTGGTGGTCTTCTTGCTGCACAGCGTGCGCGTCATGCACGCCAGGAGACCGCACTGGCGGAGGAAGAAGCAGCTGACGTCCAGCAGCAGCAGGAACAGGAGGAGAGCCCCCAGGCCCAGGCCCACCACCACGCCCAGACCCAGGCCGCTGAACAGAGATTCTGCTGAGACAGGGAAACGCATGCACGCACGCACACACGCACGCACGCACGCACGCACAGAGGAAGAAAACAGTCAATCAATGCTTGCTTAAAGGTCTGGTAATTTCTTATTGTTTTTTAGGTTTTCTGAGCTCAATTCCCCTTTAGCAAAGACCCGCCCTCTACCACTTAGACACTCCCACTCGGACACTTTCCAGCCAGGCGCATTCATTCCAATGTAATTATCATGGATTTTACATTAAATACTGGTTCATTTTTGGAACCAGACCTTCAAAATCTCTTCCAAATCTGTCAACAAGGCCTGCCATATGCACTGGAAAAATGTGTGTGACATTTCTTTTTTAAAACAATGTTTTATCATATAGGAAAACTATTGGTGGAGAGGTTTGTCTAACCCATAATTATCCTTAGCTGTGATTGGATCATAGGGAGGGGCTTAGCTATAGGTCAATTGCACACAAAAAATAACTAAACTTTTAACATTTTCTGTTGTCTGGGGTTTTCTGGCTCAAACGAGTGCTCTGATTTGCCTGCCTGTGGACTGTGTGCGCGTGCGTGTGTGTGTGTGTGTGTGTGTGTGTGTGTGTGTGTGTGTGTGTGTGTGTGTGTGTGTGTGTGTGTGTGTGTGTGTGTGTGTGTGTGTGTGTGTGTGTGTGTGTGTGTGTGTGTGTGTGTGTGTGTGTGTGTTTTGGAAATACAGTTCAGATCCATTTCTGAGGGGAAGAACTGACAATTCTATCTTCATAATTGTCATGATCTTTTTTGGATTGATGATTAGAAAAACATTATATTCTCTTGCGATTTACATACTGTCCTGGTTTGAGTTGAATCTTTTGGTGTGATTTTGAGAGCAGTTTATCCATGCAGTGAGAGTGCATAGAGGGAGGAAACACACGTTGTTTCTCCATGCAGTGAGAGTGCATAGAGGGAGGAAACACACGTTGTTTCTCCATGCAGTGAGAGTGCATTATGCATAGAGGGGAGGAAACACTAGTTTAGCCATTGTTATGTAGTACTAGAGACATCGTTCAACCCTCCATGAAAGCAGACGCAAAACACTCTGCCACCATTAACAACTAATGAAAAGGGCCAGCACTCCTTGCCGATGCTGCCCTGTGCTCTACAGACTAAACTCTCAGTGATGCTGCTCTGTGTGCTACAGACTAAACTCTGCCCTGTGTGCTACAGACTAAACTCTGCCCTGTGTTCTACAGACTAAACTCTGCCCTGTGTGCTACAGACTAAACTCTGCCCTGTGTGCTACAGACTAAACTCTGCCCTGTGTGCTACAGACTAAACTCTGCCCTGTGTGCTACAGACTAAACTCTGCCCTGTGTGCTACAGACTAAACTCTGCCCTGTGTTCTACAGACTAAACTCTGCTCTGTGTTCTACAGACTAAACTCTGCCCTGTGTTCTACAGACTAAACTCTGCCCTGTGTGCTACAGACTAAACTCTGCCCTGTGTTCTACAGACTAAACTCTGCCCTGTGTGCTACAGACTAAACTCTGCCCTGTGTTCTACAGACTAAACTCTGCCCTGTGTTCTACAGACTAAACTCTGCTCTGTGTTCTACAGACTAAACTCTGCCCTGTGTTCTACAGACTAAACTCTGCCCTGTGTTCTACAGACTAAACTCTGCCCTGTGTTCTACAGACTAAACTCTGCCCTGTGTTCTACAGACTAAACTCTGCCCTGTGTTCTACAGACTAAACTCTGCCCTGTGTTCTACAGACTAAACTCTGCCCTGTGTTCTACAGACTAAACTCTGCCCTGTGTTCTACAGACTAAACTCTGCCCTGTGTTCTACAGACTAAACTCTGCCCTGTGTTCTACAGACTAAACTCTGCCCTGTGTTCTACAGACTAAACTCTGCCCTGTGTTCTACAGACTAAACTCTGCCCTGTGTTCTACAGACTAAACTCTGCCCTGTGTTCTACAGACTAAACTCTGCCCTGTGTTCTACAGACTAAACTCTGCCCTGTGTTCTACAGACTAAACTCTGCCCTGTGTGCTACAGACTAAACTCTGCCCTGTGTGCTACAGACTAAACTCTGCCCTGTGTTCTACAGACTAAACTCTGCCCTGTGTGCTACAGACTAAACTCTGCCCTGTGTTCTACAGACTAAACTCTGCCCTGTGTGCTACAGACTAAACTCTGCCCTGTGTTCTACAGACTAAACTCTGCCCTGTGTGCTACAGACTAAACTCTGCCCTGTGTTCTACAGACTAAACTCTGCCCTGTGTGCTACAGACTAAACTCTGCCCTGTGTTCTACAGACTAAACTCTGCCCTGTGTTCTACAGACTAAACTCTGCCCTGTGTTCTACAGACTAAACTCTGCCCTGTGTTCTACAGACTAAACTCTGCCCTGTGTTCTACAGACTAAACTCTGCCCTGTGTTCTACAGACTAAACTCTGCCCTGTGTTCTACAGACTAAACTCTGCCCTGTGTTCTACAGACTAAACTCTGCCCTGTGTGCTACAGACTAAACTCTGCCCTGTGTTCTACAGACTAAACTCTGCCCTGTGTTCTACAGACTAAACTCTGCCCTGTGTTCTACAGACTAAACTCTGCCCTGTGTTCTACAGACTAAACTCTGCCCTGTGTGCTACAGACTAAACTCTGCCCTGTGTTCTACAGACTAAACTCTGCCCTGTGTGCTACAGACTAAACTCTGCCCTGTGTGCTACAGACTAAACTCTGCCCTGTGTGCTACAGACTAAACTCTGCCCTGTGTGCTACAGACTAAACTCTGCCCTGTGTTCTACAGACTAAACTCTGCCCTGTGTTCTACAGACTAAACTCTGCCCTGTGTTCTACAGACTAAACTCTGCCCTGTGTGCTACAGACTAAACTCTGCCCTGTGTGCTACAGACTAAACTCTGCCCTGTGTGCTACAGACTAAACTCTGCCCTGTTATGCTACAGACTAAACTCTGCCCTGTGTGCTACAGACTAAACTCTGCCCTGTTATGCTACAGACTAAACTCTGCCCTGTGTGCTACAGACTAAACTCTGCCCTGTTATGCTACAGACTAAACTCTGCCCTGTGTGCTACAGACTAAACTCTGCCCTGTGTGCTACAGACTAAACTCTGCCCTGTGTGCTACAGACTAAACTCTGCCCTGTGTGCTACAGACTAAACTCTGCCCTGTGTTCTACAGACTAAACTCTGCCCTGTGTGCTACAGACTAAACTCTGCCCTGTGTTCTACAGACTAAACTCTGCCCTGTGTTCTACAGACTAAACTCTGCCCTGTGTTCTACAGACTAAACTCTGCCCTGTGTTCTACAGACTAAACTCTGCCCTGTGTGCTACAGACTAAACTCTGCCCTGTGTTCTACAGACTAAACTCTCAGTGATGCTGCCCTGTGTTCTACAGACTAAACTCTGCCCTGTGTTCTACAGACTAAACTCTGCCCTGTGTGCTACAGACTAAACTCTGCCCTGTGTTCTACAGACTAAACTCTGCCCTGTGTTCTACAGACTAAACTCTCAGTGATGCTGCCCTGTGTTCTACAGACTAAACTCTGCCCTGTGTTCTACAGACTAAACTCTCAGTGATGCTGCCCTGTGTTCTACAGACTAAACTCTGCCCTGTGTGCTACAGACTAAACTCTGCCCTGTGTTCTACAGACTAAACTCTGCCCTGTGTTCTACAGACTAAACTCTGCCCTGTGTTCTACAGACTAAACTCTGCCCTGTGTTCTACAGACTAAACTCTGCCCTGTGTTCTACAGACTAAACTCTGCCCTGTCTGCTACAGACTAAACTCTGCCCTGTGTGCTACAGACTAAACTCTGCCCTGTGTGCTACAGACTAAACTCTGCCCTGTGTTCTACAGACTAAACTCTGCCCTGTGTGCTACAGACTAAACTCTGCCCTGTGTGCTACAGACTAAACGCTGCCCTGTGTTCTACAGACTAAACTCTGCCCTGTGTGCTACAGACTAAACTCTGCCCTGTGTGCTACAGACTAAACTCTGCCCTGTGTTCTACAGACTAAACTCTGCCCTGTGTTCTACAGACTAAACTCTGCCCTGTGTGCTACAGACTAAACTCTGCCCTGTGTTCTACAGACTAAACTCTGCCCTGTGTTCTACAGACTAAACTCTGCCCTGTGTGCTACAGACTAAACTCTGCCCTGTGTGCTACAGACTAAACTCTGCCCTGTGTGCTACAGACTAAACTCTGCCCTGTGTGCTACAGACTAAACTCTGCCCTGTTATGCTACAGACTAAACTCTGCCCTGTGTGCTACAGACTAAACTCTGCCCTGTTATGCTACAGACTAAACTCTGCCCTGTGTGCTACAGACTAAACTCTGCCCTGTTATGCTACAGACTAAACTCTGCCCTGTGTGCTACAGACTAAACTCTGCCCTGTTATGCTACAGACTAAACTCTGCCCTGTGTGCTACAGACTAAACTCTGCCCTGTTATGCTACAGACTAAACTCTGCCCTGTGTGCTACAGACTAAACTCTGCCCTGTGTGCTACAGACTAAACTCTGCCCTGTGTTCTACAGACTAAACTCTGCCCTGTGTGCTACAGACTAAACTCTGCCCTGTGTTCTACAGACTAAACTCTGCCCTGTGTGCTACAGACTAAACTCTGCCCTGTGTTCTACAGACTAAACTCTGCCCTGTGTGCTACAGACTAAACTCTGCCCTGTGTTCTACAGACTAAACTCTGCCCTGTGTGCTACAGACTAAACTCTGCCCTGTGTTCTACAGACTAAACTCTGCCCTGTGTTCTACAGACTAAACTCTGCCCTGTGTTCTACAGACTAAACTCTGCCCTGTGTTCTACAGACTAAACTCTGCCCTGTGTTCTACAGACTAAACTCTGCCCTGTGTTCTACAGACTAAACTCTGCCCTGTGTTCTACAGACTAAACTCTGCCCTGTGTGCTACAGACTAAACTCTGCCCTGTGTTCTACAGACTAAACTCTGCCCTGTGTTCTACAGACTAAACTCTGCCCTGTGTTCTACAGACTAAACTCTGCCCTGTGTTCTACAGACTAAACTCTGCCCTGTGTGCTACAGACTAAACTCTGCCCTGTGTTCTACAGACTAAACTCTGCCCTGTGTGCTACAGACTAAACTCTGCCCTGTGTGCTACAGACTAAACTCTGCCCTGTGTGCTACAGACTAAACTCTGCCCTGTGTGCTACAGACTAAACTCTGCCCTGTGTGCTACAGACTAAACTCTGCCCTGTGTTCTACAGACTAAACTCTGCCCTGTGTTCTACAGACTAAACTCTGCCCTGTGTGCTACAGACTAAACTCTGCCCTGTGTGCTACAGACTAAACTCTGCCCTGTGTGCTACAGACTAAACTCTGCCCTGTTATGCTACAGACTAAACTCTGCCCTGTGTGCTACAGACTAAACTCTGCCCTGTTATGCTACAGACTAAACTCTGCCCTGTGTGCTACAGACTAAACTCTGCCCTGTTATGCTACAGACTAAACTCTGCCCTGTGTGCTACAGACTAAACTCTGCCCTGTGTGCTACAGACTAAACTCTGCCCTGTGTGCTACAGACTAAACTCTGCCCTGTGTGCTACAGACTAAACTCTGCCCTGTGTTCTACAGACTAAACTCTGCCCTGTGTGCTACAGACTAAACTCTGCCCTGTGTTCTACAGACTAAACTCTGCCCTGTGTTCTACAGACTAAACTCTGCCCTGTGTTCTACAGACTAAACTCTGCCCTGTGTTCTACAGACTAAACTCTGCCCTGTGTGCTACAGACTAAACTCTGCCCTGTGTTCTACAGACTAAACTCTCAGTGATGCTGCCCTGTGTTCTACAGACTAAACTCTGCCCTGTGTTCTACAGACTAAACTCTGCCCTGTGTGCTACAGACTAAACTCTGCCCTGTGTTCTACAGACTAAACTCTGCCCTGTGTGCTACAGACTAAACTCTGCCCTGTGTGCTACAGACTAAACTCTGCCCTGTGTGCTACAGACTAAACTCTGCCCTGTGTTCTACAGACTAAACTCTGCCCTGTGTGCTACAGACTAAACTCTGCCCTGTGTTCTACAGACTAAACTCTGCCCTGTGTTCTACAGACTAAACTCTGCCCTGTGTTCTACAGACTAAACTCTGCCCTGTGTTCTACAGACTAAACTCTGCCCTGTGTTCTACAGACTAAACTCTCAGTGATGCTGCCCTGTGTTCTACAGACTAAACTCTGCCCTGTGTTCTACAGACTAAACTCTGCCCTGTGTGCTACAGACTAAACTCTGCCCTGTGTTCTACAGACTAAACTCTGCCCTGTGTTCTACAGACTAAACTCTCAGTGATGCTGCCCTGTGTTCTACAGACTAAACTCTGCCCTGTGTTCTACAGACTAAACTCTCAGTGATGCTGCCCTGTGTTCTACAGACTAAACTCTGCCCTGTGTGCTACAGACTAAACTCTGCCCTGTGTTCTACAGACTAAACTCTGCCCTGTGTTCTACAGACTAAACTCTGCCCTGTGTTCTACAGATTAAACTCTGCCCTGTGTTCTACAGACTAAACTCTGCCCTGTGTTCTACAGACTAAACTCTGCCCTGTCTGCTACAGACTAAACTCTGCCCTGTGTGCTACAGACTAAACTCTGCCCTGTGTGCTACAGACTAAACTCTGCCCTGTGTTCTACAGACTAAACTCTGCCCTGTGTGCTACAGACTAAACTCTGCCCTGTGTGCTACAGACTAAACTCTGCCCTGTGTTCTACAGACTAAACTCTGCCCTGTGTGCTACAGACTAAACTCTGCCCTGTGTGCTACAGACTAAACTCTGCCCTGTGTTCTACAGAGTAAACTCTGCCCTGTGTTCTACAGACTAAACTCTGCCCTGTGTGCTACAGACTAAACTCTGCCCTGTGTTCTACAGACTAAACTCTGCCCTGTGTTCTACAGACTAAACTCTGCCCTGTGTGCTACAGACTAAACTCTGCCCTGTGTGCTACAGACTAAACTCTGCCCTGTGTGCTACAGACTAAACTCTGCCCTGTGTGCTACAGACTAAACTCTGCCCTGTTATGCTACAGACTAAACTCTGCCCTGTGTTCTACAGACTAAACTCTGCCCTGTTATGCTACAGACTAAACTCTGCCCTGTGTGCTACAGACTAAACTCTGCCCTGTTATGCTACAGACTAAACTCTGCCCTGTGTGCTACAGACTAAACTCTGCCCTGTTATGCTACAGACTAAACTCTGCCCTGTGTGCTACAGACTAAACTCTGCCCTGTTATGCTACAGACTAAACTCTGCCCTGTGTGCTACAGACTAAACTCTGCCCTGTGTGCTACAGACTAAACTCTGCCCTGTGTTCTACAGACTAAACTCTGCCCTGTGTGCTACAGACTAAACTCTGCCCTGTGTTCTACAGACTAAACTCTGCCCTGTGTGCTACAGACTAAACTCTGCCCTGTGTTCTACAGACTAAACTCTGCCCTGTGTGCTACAGACTAAACTCTGCCCTGTGTTCTACAGACTAAACTCTGCCCTGTGTGCTACAGACTAAACTCTGCCCTGTGTTCTACAGACTAAACTCTGCCCTGTGTTCTACAGACTAAACTCTGCCCTGTGTTCTACAGACTAAACTCTGCCCTGTGTTCTACAGACTAAACTCTGCCCTGTGTTCTACAGACTAAACTCTGCCCTGTGTTCTACAGACTAAACTCTGCCCTGTGTTCTACAGACTAAACTCTGCCCTGTGTTCTACAGACTAAACTCTGCCCTGTGTGCTACAGACTAAACTCTGCCCTGTGTTCTACAGACTAAACTCTGCCCTGTGTTCTACAGACTAAACTCTGCCCTGTGTTCTACAGACTAAACTCTGCCCTGTGTTCTACAGACTAAACTCTGCCCTGTGTGCTACAGACTAAACTCTGCCCTGTGTTCTACAGACTAAACTCTGCCCTGTGTGCTACAGACTAAACTCTGCCCTGTGTGCTACAGACTAAACTCTGCCCTGTGTTCTACAGACTAAACTCTGCCCTGTGTTCTACAGACTAAACTCTCAGTGATGCTGCCCTGTGTTCTACAGACTAAACTCTGCCCTGTGTTCTACAGACTAAACTCTCAGTGATGCTGCCCTGTGTTCTACAGACTAAACTCTGCCCTGTGTGCTACAGACTAAACTCTGCCCTGTGTTCTACAGACTAAACTCTGCCCTGTGTTCTACAGACTAAACTCTGCCCTGTGTTCTACAGATTAAACTCTGCCCTGTGTTCTACAGACTAAACTCTGCCCTGTGTTCTACAGACTAAACTCTGCCCTGTCTGCTACAGACTAAACTCTGCCCTGTGTGCTACAGACTAAACTCTGCCCTGTGTGCTACAGACTAAACTCTGCCCTGTGTTCTACAGACTAAACTCTGCCCTGTGTGCTACAGACTAAACTCTGCCCTGTGTGCTACAGACTAAACTCTGCCCTGTGTTCTACAGACTAAACTCTGCCCTGTGTGCTACAGACTAAACTCTGCCCTGTGTGCTACAGACTAAACTCTGCCCTGTGTTCTACAGAGTAAACTCTGCCCTGTGTTCTACAGACTAAACTCTGCCCTGTGTGCTACAGACTAAACTCTGCCCTGTGTTCTACAGACTAAACTCTGCCCTGTGTTCTACAGACTAAACTCTGCCCTGTGTGCTACAGACTAAACTCTGCCCTGTGTGCTACAGACTAAACTCTGCCCTGTGTGCTACAGACTAAACTCTGCCCTGTGTGCTACAGACTAAACTCTGCCCTGTTATGCTACAGACTAAACTCTGCCCTGTGTTCTACAGACTAAACTCTGCCCTGTTATGCTACAGACTAAACTCTGCCCTGTGTGCTACAGACTAAACTCTGCCCTGTTATGCTACAGACTAAACTCTGCCCTGTGTGCTACAGACTAAACTCTGCCCTGTTATGCTACAGACTAAACTCTGCCCTGTGTGCTACAGACTAAACTCTGCCCTGTTATGCTACAGACTAAACTCTGCCCTGTGTGCTACAGACTAAACTCTGCCCTGTGTGCTACAGACTAAACTCTGCCCTGTGTTCTACAGACTAAACTCTGCCCTGTGTGCTACAGACTAAACTCTGCCCTGTGTTCTACAGACTAAACTCTGCCCTGTGTGCTACAGACTAAACTCTGCCCTGTGTTCTACAGACTAAACTCTGCCCTGTGTGCTACAGACTAAACTCTGCCCTGTGTTCTACAGACTAAACTCTGCCCTGTGTGCTACAGACTAAACTCTGCCCTGTGTTCTACAGACTAAACTCTGCCCTGTGTTCTACAGACTAAACTCTGCCCTGTGTTCTACAGACTAAACTCTGCCCTGTGTTCTACAGACTAAACTCTGCCCTGTGTTCTACAGACTAAACTCTGCCCTGTGTTCTACAGACTAAACTCTGCCCTGTGTTCTACAGACTAAACTCTGCCCTGTGTGCTACAGACTAAACTCTGCCCTGTGTTCTACAGACTAAACTCTGCCCTGTGTTCTACAGACTAAACTCTGCCCTGTGTTCTACAGACTAAACTCTGCCCTGTGTTCTACAGACTAAACTCTGCCCTGTGTGCTACAGACTAAACTCTGCCCTGTGTTCTACAGACTAAACTCTGCCCTGTGTGCTACAGACTAAACTCTGCCCTGTGTGCTACAGACTAAACTCTGCCCTGTGTGCTACAGACTAAACTCTGCCCTGTGTGCTACAGACTAAACTCTGCCCTGTGTGCTACAGACTAAACTCTGCCCTGTGTTCTACAGACTAAACTCTGCCCTGTGTTCTACAGACTAAACTCTGCCCTGTGTGCTACAGACTAAACTCTGCCCTGTGTGCTACAGACTAAACTCTGCCCTGTGTGCTACAGACTAAACTCTGCCCTGTTATGCTACAGACTAAACTCTGCCCTGTGTGCTACAGACTAAACTCTGCCCTGTTATGCTACAGACTAAACTCTGCCCTGTGTGCTACAGACTAAACTCTGCCCTGTTATGCTACAGACTAAACTCTGCCCTGTGTGCTACAGACTAAACTCTGCCCTGTGTGCTACAGACTAAACTCTGCCCTGTGTGCTACAGACTAAACTCTGCCCTGTGTGCTACAGACTAAACTCTGCCCTGTGTTCTACAGACTAAACTCTGCCCTGTGTGCTACAGACTAAACTCTGCCCTGTGTTCTACAGACTAAACTCTGCCCTGTGTTCTACAGACTAAACTCTGCTCTGTGTTCTACAGACTAAACTCTGCCCTGTGTTCTACAGACTAAACTCTGCCCTGTGTGCTACAGACTAAACTCTGCCCTGTGTTCTACAGACTAAACTCTCAGTGATGCTGCCTTGTGTTCTACAGACTAAACTCTGCCCTGTGTTCTACAGACTAAACTCTGCCCTGTGTGCTACAGACTAAACTCTGCCCTGTGTTCTACAGACTAAACTCTGCCCTGTGTTCTACAGACTAAACTCTCAGTGATGCTGCCCTGTGTTCTACAGACTAAACTCTGCCCTGTGTTCTACAGACTAAACTCTCAGTGATGCTGCCCTGTGTTCTACAGACTAAACTCTGCCCTGTGTGCTACAGACTAAACTCTGCCCTGTGTTCTACAGACTAAACTCTGCCCTGTGTTCTACAGACTAAACTCTGCCCTGTGTTCTACAGACTAAACTCTGCCCTGTGTTCTACAGACTAAACTCTGCCCTGTGTTCTACAGACTAAACTCTGCCCTGTGTGCTACAGACTAAACTCTGCCCTGTGTTCTACAGACTAAACTCTGCCCTGTGTTCTACAGACTAAACTCTGCCCTGTGTTCTACAGACTAAACTCTGCCCTGTGTGCTACAGACTAAACTCTGCCCTGTGTTCTACAGACTAAACTCTGCCCTGTGTTCTACAGACTAAACTCTGCCCTGTGTGCTACAGACTAAACTCTGCCCTGTGTTCTACAGACTAAACTCTGCCCTGTGTTCTACAGACTAAACTCTGCCCTGTGTTCTACAGACTAAACTCTGCCCTGTGTGCTACAGACTAAACTCTGCCCTGTGTGCTACAGACTAAACTCTGCCCTGTGTTCTACAGACTAAACTCTGCCCTGTGTTCTACAGACTAAACTCTGCCCTGTGTGCTACAGACTAAACTCTGCCCTGTGTTCTACAGACTAAACTCTGCCCTGTGTTCTACAGACTAAACTCTGCCCTGTGTGCTACAGACTAAACTCTGCCCTGTGTTCTACAGACTAAACTCTGCCCTGTGTTCTACAGACTAAACTCTGCCCTGTGTTCTACAGACTAAACTCTGCCCTGTGTTCTACAGACTAAACTCTGCCCTGTGTGCTACAGACTAAACTCTGCCCTGTGTTCTACAGACTAAACTCTGCCCTGTGTTCTACAGACTAAACTCTGCCCTGTGTTCTACAGACTAAACTCTGCCCTGTGTTCTACAGACTAAACTCTGCCCTGTGTGCTACAGACTAAACTCTGCCCTGTGTTCTACAGACTAAACTCTGCCCTGTGTGCTACAGACTAAACTCTGCCCTGTGTTCTACAGACTAAACTCTGCCCTGTGTTCTACAGACTAAACTCTGCCCTGTGTTCTACAGACTAAACTCTGCCCTGTGTTCTACAGACTAAACTCTGCCCTGTGTTCTACAGACTAAACTCTGCCCTGTGTTCTACAGACTAAACTCTGCCCTGTGTTCTACAGACTAAACTCTGCCCTGTGTTCTACAGACTAAACTCTGCCCTGTGTGCTACAGACTAAACTCTGCCCTGTGTTCTACAGACTAAACTCTGCCCTGTGTTCTACAGACTAAACTCTGCCCTGTGTTCTACAGACTAAACTCTGCCCTGTGTTCTACAGACTAAACTCTGCCCTGTGTTCTACAGACTAAACTCTGCCCTGTGTGCTACAGACTAAACTCTGCCCTGTGTGCTACAGACTAAACTCTGCCCTGTGTTCTACAGACTAAACTCTGCCCTGTGTTCTACAGACTAAACTCTGCCCTGTGTTCTACAGACTAAACTCTGCCCTGTGTGCTACAGACTAAACTCTGCCCTGTGTTCTACAGACTAAACTCTGCCCTGTGTTCTACAGACTAAACTCTGCCCTGTGTTCTACAGACTAAACTCTGCCCTGTGTTCTACAGACTAAACTCTGCCCTGTGTTCTACAGACTAAACTCTCAGTGATGCTGCCCTGTGTTCTACAGACTAAACTCTGCCCTGTGTTCTACAGACTAAACTCTGCCCTGTGTTCTACAGACTAAACTCTGCCCTGTGTGCTACAGACTAAACTCTGCCCTGTGTGCTACAGACTAAACTCTGCCCTGTGTGCTACAGACTAAACTCTGCCCTGTGTGCTACAGACTAAACTCTCAGTGGTAGATGCTGCCCTGTGTGCTACAGACTAAACTCTCAGTGATGCTGCTCTGTGTGCTACAGACTAAACTCTGCCCTGTGTTCTACAGACTAAACTCTGCCCTGTGTGCTACAGACTAAACTCTGCCCTGTGTGCTACAGACTAAACTCTGCCCTGTGTGCTACAGACTAAACTCTGCCCTGTGTGCTACAGACTAAACTCTGCCCTGTGTGCTACAGACTAAACTCTGCCCTGTGTGCTACAGACTAAACTCTCAGTGATGCTGCCCATGTGTGCTACAGACTAAACTCTGCCCTGTTATGCTACAGACTAAACTCTCAGTGGTAGAGGTGAATCTGTCCTGTGTGCTACAGACTAAACTCTGCCCTGTGTGCTACAGACTAAACTCTGCCCTGTGTTCTACAGACTAAACTCTCAGTGGTAGATGCTGCCCTGTGTGCTACAGACTAAACTCTCAGTGGTAGATGCTGCCCTGTGTGCTACAGACTAAACTCTCAGTGGTAGATGCTGCCCTGTGTTCTACAGACTAAACTCTCAGTGGTAGATGCTGCCCTGTGTTCTACAGACTAAACTCTCAGTGGTAGATGCTGCCCTGTGTGCTACAGACTAAACTCTCAGTGGTAGAGGTGAATCTTTTCACCCTTGAAGCTCCCCGCATTATGCCTCTTCCAGAATATTCAATTATCCACATGCAGCCTTTTGCAAAATGTCCAGTGTAAACTATGACGGAACATGTTCCTCGATTACCTTTTTTCACTGAGGAAAACAAAATAAAAACAACATAATAACTAAGCTATGATGACTAAAACTATGACTAAATATATTGACAATTTCGTCAACAAATAAAAACTAGATTAAGATGTTATGGAGGGACTAGTAGAGAAGAGTCATTTTATGCTTTGTTGCATGCTGAAAATAACAGCTCTACAAGCTCACAATGCGTTGCGAGCTTGTAGATCTGCTATTTTCAGCATCGCCATCAAGACCTGCCAAAATATATTTTAGTCGACTAAATCAACTGTAGATTTAGTCGACTAAAACTAGACTAACATTCTTCTGTTTATTGTGCACCGAGGGAAACTGATCAAATAAATGTATATTATTACAACTGAATGTCGCATTTACTATGAAAATGTTTACTATGACATCTGATGTCATAGTAAATGCGATCTGGGCAATTAAGCCCATATGGAAGCCCATATGGAATGTCAGAACAGGTTCCGACATTCCATATGTTGATCCTTCCCCCATCCATCCTTCCTCTTCGATGTCTCCTTTTTGACTGATACCTGTCCATTCAAACTCTAGACGGGTCTGCCCCAAAGTTATTAGTGCAGCCGTTCCCGGCAGCCGGCGAAAACAAGAGTTCTCAACAGGCTCGAAAATTAAGGCCCGGCCCTCATCAAACCCTGTACACTCAAGATAATGTCCCCGCTACCACCCTTAGATCTCCATATATGGAGCTGACCTGTTCTGACATCCCATATGTTGATCTGACCTCATCAAACTCTGTACACTCAAGACATGCTCCTTATATGGCCAGTACAGAATTCATTCCATGTTGATCTGACCCCCCCCATGCCAAAGCGTCAGTGCTCGCCCAGCAGTCTGCCGTCAACGAGGCGGATGCGTGCACGTGAACTCACCCTTTAGGGCGAGGTCGCTTCTCACCCTTAGGCGTCTTACTGGTTTAATATATGTTATTAGTCATTATTTTACAGTGGAGGCACCAGCAGCACTTTTAGTATGATGTTAAAATCAACAGCATTTTGAATAAATGGATTTGTTGTTTACAAACATTACGGAGTGTGTACACGTTCAGGGGGCAAAGGATGCTTTGATTAAAACATGCACATCTGATTAGATTCTAATTACAGCAGCTGTGCAGAGTTTTAAATAATTTAATGTGCATGATCTTGATACTGGATTTATTCGGGACGTATAATATAATACTACAAAAACACTGTTGAGGGTCTTTAAGGGTGAGGTGTTTTTTCTTCATACTGTATATGCCCCCGCCTAGGCCTACATTTGTATCATTTGTATTAATCCATTTTGGGCGGGAACCCCTTTTTTGCTTTAGCTATTGAAAAATAGCTACGAGCTTGTAGGTCTGCTATTTTTGAAAAATCGGAGAACCACTGACATAGAAACATAGCTTTTTCAGAAAACTGTCAGGATGTAGAAGACATTTTTAGAATCTGATCTCAGGTCAAAATGGGTTAATTGTATCTCCCTGCTCTTAATGTTTAAAGATGGTTGTCTAATAATTGTGCCGGGCAGAAAAATATAGCAGAGCCGAACGCCAAGATGAAATACTACTGTATATCCATACTTGTATTCTCATTCTATAATAAATATTTGTTTAACCCATTTTGGGCGGGAACCCCAATTGGTGTTAACATTATGTTATGCTTTAGCTATTGAAAAATAGCAGATCTACAAGCTCATAGCGCGCCACCGAGTGGCACGCTACGAGCTTATATGTCTGCTATTTTTGAAAAATCGAAGAACGACTGACATAGAAACATAGCTTTTTCCGAAAACTGTCAGGATGTAGAAGACATTTTTAGAATCTGATCTCAGGTCAAATTCTATTTGCGAGTTATCCGACTGAA
Source organism: Electrona antarctica (assembly GCF_951216825.1). Taxonomy (NCBI): domain Eukaryota; kingdom Metazoa; phylum Chordata; class Actinopteri; order Myctophiformes; family Myctophidae; genus Electrona; species Electrona antarctica. Next base: position 5,753,533 of record NC_136803.1, on the reverse strand, counting down.
CTATGTGTTGTGCAATACGTGCAACACAGTGTTGCTATCGGCATGCTGGTGAGCGTGTGAGTGAGTATACACCAGTCCACTTACAATCCTATTCAGCTCGTCCAGTGCTAGAGATTTATCAGCCCGTTGGGAGGTGTAAACAGCCGCGATGGAGGACTGAGCTGAACTCTCCTGGGAGGTAGAGAAATGTCTACCTTTGATGGTCAGCAGCTCCGGAACGAGCAAACAGTGTGTTGTTAAAAGCACACAGACCTCCGTGGCCCACGGAGAGAGTTATCCATAAAGCTCCTCTCGACTTAACCCATTTTGGGCGGGAACCCCTTTTGGTGTTAGCATTATGTTATGCTTTAGCTATTGAAAAATAGCAGATCTACAAGCTCATAGCGCGCCACCGAGTGGCGCGCTACGAGCTTGTAGGTCTGCTATTTTTGAAAAATCGAAGAACGACTGACATAGAAACATAGCTTTTTCAGAAAACTGTCAGGATGTAGAAGACATTTTTAGAATCTGATCCCAGGTCAAAATGACTTAACAGGCATGCTGGGCTCCAGCCACGTCTCAGGGAATGCCAGGAACACAGCAGCACTACCTAATGTCCTGTTGTTTAATCTGTGCACGCAACTCATACACACTAGATTGTTTTCCAGGGACTGAACATTTGCTAGCAGAATGCCGGGACAGATGAGGTTTGTTGTTTCTCCATTGGGGTTTTTTGCGGAGCCCCGGGCCGGCGTGCATCCCTATCTTGTTTGTTTTTTTCTTTTTGCAAGTAAACAAAGGACCCCAGAGGATCGTATCTCCAAATGTGTTTGTCTATCACTGAATATGATGGCGCCAAATGTGTAAAAAGAGCAAGTAATATAGAGTAAATCCACAGTTCTCGTCAGTGCAGCCACCCCAGGGCACACCGGCAGATGTAAGCATTAATACCATACAGTAGGCTTGTACGTTTTTCCAAATTTCTTAATTTGATTTTGAGAGAACGAGAGGCAGGCATGTGACTGGCTAGTTTAGCACGGAGTCAGTCTATGCATCCGTGTTGCACGGTGCATGTGCAGTGAACAATAATGGCCTAATAAATAAATGTGTTTCAAAACTATGGGGAGTCAAGTCACCCAAAAGCCTGAAGGCTGCACCCCAACTCTGACAGCCCTTGGGTAGCCAACCAGGCCTGGTGGAGGTCTGCACTCCAACTCTGACAGCCCTTGGGTAGCCAACCAGGCCTGGTGGAGGTCTGCACTCCACGGAGCGCACTTTTCTGATTCGATGTGTGTTGAATAGGTGTGTCAGGAATGGAGCGAATCAGAACAATAGATAGTGATGCAGGAGATGAAGGAGTAATTGCACTCCATCTACGTACCAGGTTAGGTACAAATGTTATGCTGACATGGTCCACTTCTTGCTGTATCATTCTCTTCTGTTGAGAATCAGCAGGGTTTCATGTGAGCGATGAAACAGACTCTGAAACATTTCATCTACTGCATGTGGATGGAGAATTATAAACAACTTAACTATTCTGCCGTGAGAGATGGGTATCTGGCACAGCTGGTTAACACCACCTTGTGGTTTTGAATTTTACAATAATAAAATAACACTATCATAATCGCACAATATCAAAAACTCCTGTCATCCTATGGGTTAGAGAAAAAAAAAACATTGCAATCGTGCGAACTGGGCAGTGCAGTGCAGTGCAGTGCGTGCGTGCGTGCGTGCGTGCGTGCGTGCGTGCGTGCGTGCGTGCGTGCGTGCGTGCGTGCGAGCGTGTGTGTGTGTGTGTGAGAAAAAGAAAAGAGGAAACCTTTCCGATCCTCAATTATAATTGTCTCCCTCTAATGACCCTTTTGCATGCCTCTGATTGGCTGGGGTGATATATAGGGCGCCTAGAAGTATCATTCGATTGGCTTTGCAATTGCTAGTCATCCAACATGTTGCACCTGACTTGGGCGACCATTCATCTGCATTCCCACTGACATTATCAGCTCATTACAGCTTCAGCTGCTGATTGACTCTCCCTTGATTACATCTGAGGAGGCTCGCTGGTCGATTTATGATGATTGAATGGGCATCCACTGATTGGGGGAAGTTAGCAGGTGCTAATGCTTTGTGGGATAAACATAATCATTAGTGGATGTTGTGTGACTAAAGGAGGGACATTTCCTGAGTGCTCAATTTAATCTCCTTTATAGAGCGAGCGAGCGAAAAGAGAAAGTTTGTCTGCTAGGAAGTCCAGAGAGAAGTAAACAGTCATTACATCTTATCTTGGTAGTTTGCGGAGTAGTCAAGAACCAATCGGAGTAGTCAAGAACCAATCGGCGTCCTGATGGGATTCCAGTATACTCGAGAGACAACTTCGAGAAAAGTGGAAAACCAAGGAAACTACATTCTCAAGTTAAAAGAAAACACGAGTACCATTACGGGTGGAAACCTGTCCAAAACCATTTATTTTAAAGAAATTTAAAAAAAAATCACACCCATGTGAAGTAAGTGGTGCAACTCCGTGTGGGGGTCCCCGGAACTTCCAGACCCCCAGGAATGCACCCAGGGGGCCAGGCCGGTTCCGGTGAGCCGCCCTGCGTCCGAAACGGTTGAGAAATGACAGTTACCATGTGGGGGTCACTGTACTGTACTGTACTGTACTGTACTGTACTGTACTGTACTGTACTGTACTGTACTGTACTGTACTGTACTGTACTGTACTGTACTGTACTGTACTGAATTGCATTTTTATAGCGCTTTTCCAAGTGCTCAAAGCGCTTTACAATGGTTCATTCATTCATACAGCGGTGGCCGAACGGATAGCGGCGCGGTCTAGATACCGGAAGGTTCCCAGTTCGAATCAGCCGTCCGACACGTTAAAATTACCACCGCTGAAATGCCCTTGAACAAGGCATCAACCACTACGATGAAATGTGTTCTATGAGCAGGGCCTGGCTGGAAACAAGTTCTTGAGCTTAGCCCAGATACCCTGGGTAAATATAGATTTAATTTCATTTCATTTCATACATTGGGAGGTGAAGCGGCGAACAGTCGACGCCAGCGTCCTCACTTCCCACATTCACACACCAATGGTGGCAAGCTTACACCGACCGACTCCTTGGAGGCAGTGTAGGGTTCAGTGTCTTGCCCAAGGACACTTCGACATGTGGACAGGAGGAGCCGGGATTCGAACCGCCGACCCAGGGATCATTGGACGACCTGCTCTACCTCCTGAGCCACAGCCGCCCGTACTGTACTGATACACCTGAAATCATCATACAGTATATACACTTAATATGTATGTGTGTGTTAGGCTGCACAACAGTGACACTTGGTTTTCAAAACCAACCAAATGCAATTTCCGTGCTCAGACACACCCAGCCAGCCAGCCAGCCAGCCAGCCACCCAGGCACCCAGGCACACACAAAGCGACTTAAGGAAGTGGTTGCACCACTTAAAAAGAGCTTGTGACTAAATACTAACTATTTGGATCCATTGGAATAATATACATTGGGAATACAGGTATTTCCCCCATTCCCTGGAAAGTAACGCTTCTGAACATACAAGATGTCTGCCCGTCTGCAACAACATGAATATCATATCTCAGTATAATAATGTAATAATGTAAACTATAGTCTTAGTAAAAATGTAATAAAAGTAAACTAGATACCACATGGATACTCTCCTTTCCAAACTCACAACCTGCTGAGCCACCGGTGTCATGTCATTAGTCCCGTCTGGCAGCTCATTGTTCCAATGCTGCGTTTGGTCCAACTCGCACATTACTAACCCTAAGCCACGGCTTAGTCCTAACCGGCCACGGGTTAGTCTTAACCGGCCACGTATGCCGAAGCCACAGGTTAGTCTTAACTGGCCAAGGATGTCGGACTAACGGGATGTTAGTGAGGGATGAGTTATGGGCAGTCCGAGCTAACCTGACTCCGCCAGATGGGGCAGATCAAGGCAGCACTGTGTATGCCTTGATCCCGCCTCTAGCTGCCGCTGATTGGCCAGGCCGTTTTGTGGCCGGAGCATCAAGTCTGCCTGAGAGTTCCCAGATGGGAGCAGGAGGGGGGAACCCAGTGTACTCTCTGCTGCCCCATCTGGCGGAGTCAGGTTAAGTCCGAGCCACCAGCATCAACCAACCAAGCTGTTTGGAGCTGTTTTACTGTAAGTTCTCATTCTCCTAATGGCTTGGCAGAGCTACAGTATAATGTATCTGTGAAATGGCTGTGGAAACAACAGGGCCCTAATACTGCCCCAGGTAGATCCAAGACGACGTCTAAATGGAGTGTCACCACAGAACAAGCTTTTAAAGAGCAGAGCACCGTTAGGGTGTCCGTTAGGGTTGTAGAACAGAATGGATGAATGCACTCTATGCTTGTCCGTTAGGGTTGTAGAACAGAATGGATGAATGCATCTTGGCCTATGCTTGGCGTATAAAGTGGCAGTATCCATTTCTTTCTTGAAATGTTTTTAATCATTTGCACTGTACCATTTTGTTATTATTATTATTATTATTATTTTATTTTTAATTATTTTTTTGTGGCTTTCGCCTTCATTCCGGGACAGGAAATGGGGAGAGAGATGGGGGAAGACATGCAGCAAAGGCCGTCGGGATCGGGAGTCGAACCCGCGGCACACTGGATCACCAGCCAAGGTGCCTGGACCACTGAGCCACGGCCCAGGCCTATTATTATTATTATTATTATTAATAATAATATGTATCCTTTTTATGTTTATGCTTTATTAGAGAAATAGCTCTTGGCTCTTGTTAACTTGCAATAAGAAATTAAGCTCAATAATGATGTAACCCAGAATGTTCTGGAAGGATTAATCTGTGTTTGGGTCCAGGCCCATCTCTTCTCTAAGGATTAATCTGCAAAGAGCACTATTAATTAGCTGATGTAAAACATTCTCACTGCCATGCCCATCCGGTTTATTGGTAATCAGATCTGTAAAAAAGCAGTCGGTAGCAATCTCATCAAATAAACGCCATGCCATAAACAAGAAAAGCAAAAGTGGTTCTTTTATAAAAGAGCTTGTTTAGTGGACAGCGTGCTTTGAATACAGATGATAGAAACATAGCAGTCCCCCTAGCCAAGCAAGCCTCGTCTTTTTACATTCCATTGCTTTCTGATAATTTGTACAATGAAAATGTATGAGGGGAAGATGATTAATGTAATAGGCAGAGATAAAAAGCATCCATTTTGATTTGTTGGCATCATTTCCAGGAATTCTCTCATCCCTGCTGAGATGAAGTGCCTCTCTGGGAGATCTCATGAATATCTCTGATGCCATTATTGTGTCCCGCACAAATAAAACTCAAGCTGGTGCCTCATTTTTGCAATCAAGTGTTCTTTATGAAGCATGACCAGCACAAGAGCACAAAGAACATGCAAGAGAAACAAGAAGAAAGTGTTGGCGTTCGCACCGTTGCACCAAACAAATGTGATCTGTGTTTTTGGAATTGCTCTACAACTCTATAGTACCTTTATTCAAAGAACCTTACAATGTGCATTACAAGGGATGTAAAGCAAAGCAAAGCAAAGTTCTTTGTTTACCCAGGGAAGTGGACTAAGCTCGAGATGCTTGTTTACAGCCACACCCTGCTCATAGAACATTTCATGGTAGGGGTTCAATGCCTTGCTCAAGGGCACTTCAGCGGTGGTAAATTTGAACGTGCCGGTCCGGGTATTCGAACTGGCGACCTTCCGGTATCAAGACCGCTCTGCAAACCGTTCGGCCACCGCTGCTCCTAAAGTTGGTTTACTAAACAAAGAGCGGGAGGACAAATAACTATCTTTGCAACTTTTTTGTGGTTATTGACTCAAGAACATAGTCAAAGTCAAACCACATAGGTTGACTATCAACAACAACAAGGCAACAAAGGACAGTGACAGTCTAGTCTAGTCTAGTGTTGAGAAAACATGCTGCTATTTTGTCCCAAAGTGACAATAAATGCTGCTATGTGTTTCAAAAAAGCAATGGGACATAGCTCTGTTTACTAAATGCGGTAGGCTATACATCATCCAACTGTATATGCTTTCGCTTTCCCCATTTCTAACTTTCAACGCATCTTTGATGTATTTACAAACTCAAACTTAAATATGAAACATTTCTACATTTACCAAACGAAAATGCATGTATTTTCTGACCAGAAACAGGGATGAAACATATCCCCACCGGCCAAATACATGACCAGAGGAGTCATATCAAACGTGGTGGCATGGATTCAACCATCGCCCCGGGGCATGGATTCAACCATCGCCCTGAGCATGGATTCAACCATCGCCCTGAGCATGGATTCAAACATCGCCCTGAGCATGGATTCAACCATCACCCTGAGCATGGATTCAACCATCACCCTGAGCATGGATTCAACCATCGCCCTGAGCATGGATTCAACCATCGCCCTGAGCATGGATTCAACCATCGCCCTGAGCAAATCACACTCTTGCAAGATGTATTTGGAGTATGAAAGTATGATAATCCTTCTCAAATCTTACCCCCAGAATTCAGTTTTCAGAGACATACTTTTACAAGCTGTAGTCCTAAATCTGCCAGTCAAGCGATGCCTGATTTTCATAATAATAATTTCATAATGATATGAAATACAATATAAAAAATCACACCCGTGTGAACTGAGTGGTGCAAATCCCCCCCCCCCCTCTATCTCTCTATCTCATTAGCAGGCAACAGTGCAGCACTATCTCTCTCTCTCTGTTTCTGGCACAACAGCGCCACTTTTGGTACTCATTGGTACTGGTGCTCATAGTCACACACAAACACACAAACATGAACACACGGGTGAACACACGGTTGACACGGACATTGCTGTTCCTTGGAGTGGTTGCACCACTCAAAAAGGACCATCTATAGTTGCTGCGTTTGGTCACAAATTGTAGAATAAGCTGTCTCTGTGTTAGGGTCTGCTCTATCATTGCCATGTTTGAATCTCACTTGAAAGCCAATACCATATCCCACTGTGTTTGAGTTCTCGCGTTGCCAGACTGTTGCCTCTCACAATGTTCAAATGCTTCCGTCATACAGTCCGGACTGGAGCAAACGAAAGCTCTGATCATGAGCGAGCGATAAAGTAGGGAGGAAGCCTCCTCCCTATACTTCCTTTTCGTCTTTACAGTCACGCAAATGTATCCTAATATAGTATGTATATATAGCTTGCTGCTTAGCAGAAATGTAAATAAAATAAATAAAGATATTTTAAAATATATTATCGTGAACCGAAATGGAAGCTTCCTTGGTGTAGTTCCAGACTCTATATATCATTCGAAGATTGTGGAATAGTTGTCTGGCTACGCAAGACTATATATGTTTGAGGCTCCCTGGAGGTCATATTTCCATTGTTTGTTTGTCCCATGTATTCTCGTCGTCGTTAGCTGTGCCCTGTAGCAAAATTATGCGTATGTGTCTTTGCTTTGTTCACTTTTTAATTTGGTATTGTGCAGCACTTTGGTCAGTGTTGTTGTTTGCTTGTAATGGGCTCTATAAATAAAGTGCCTCCTTGACAGGAAGACTAACATTTGTCAAGTACACAAGACCAAAGGATAGGTTTCTTTATGGATAAGTCAGCCTCACTGACAATGAAATGCAATGCTATGGGGGGGGGGGGGGGGGGGGGGAGAGGGAAGAAGAAAGAATTGAAACAAACCAAGGACAACTTTGACATCACTGACATTTTAGTTTAAGAGATAGAACACACAGCAGTGGAGAAAAGAAGAGGAGTGGAGAAAAGAGAGAGAGAAGAGATGATAGAGAGAGAGAGAAGAGAGGACAGAGAGAGAGAAGAGATGATAGAGAGAGAGAAGAGATGATAGAGAGAGAGAAGAGATGATAGAGAGAGAGAAGAGATGATAGAGAGAGAGAAGAGATGATAGAGAGAGAGAGAAGAGATGATAGAGAGAGAGAAGAGATGATAGAGAGAGAGAAGAGATGATAGAGAGAGAGAAGAGATGCTAGAGAGAGAGAAGAGATGATAGAGAGAGAGAAGAGATGATAGAGAGAGAGAAGAGATGATAGAGAGAGAGAGAAGAGAGGAGAGGAGAGACAGAAAAGGTTGTAAAAGGAAGGATCAATAGAAGAGCGTACAGAGTCACCCTCTGCAGGTTCATAAAACAGAGGAAAGGAGAGACTGTGAAAGATAGAAGTCATACAGTACATACAGATGTTGTAGCGCCAAGGACAGCCTAGGGTTTCATTGTCCTTTATCAGTGTGAGTGGACAGTATGTGGGTAGGTAGGTACTTTGAGCATACCTTGTGCATACATACTAGTGTTGTAGTATTTGAGTCATTTACTCTGTCTCGTCCTCGCCCTTAATTTGACTTGGACTCGACTCGGTCTCAGACCAAGGGACTCGAGACTCTTACTTGGGACTCTTCCCCCACAGAGTCCACTCGAGTCACGAGTCACTACAATGCAATGGAATTATACCTATATTATGAGGACCCCATTCACATTAACATTATAATAATGAATTGCATTTTTATAGTGCTTTTCCAAGTGCTCAAAGCGCTTTACAATGGTTCATTCATTCAGGTGAAGCGGCGAACAGTCGACGCCAGCGTCCTCACTTCCCACATTCACACGCCAATGGTGGCAAGCTCATTGGAGGAAATGTAGGGTTTCAGTGTCTTGCCCAAGGACACTTCGACATGTGGACAGGAGGAGCCGGGATTCGAACCGCCGACCCAGGGATCATTGGACGACCTGATCTACCTCCTGAGCCACAGACACCCTATTATACGAGAGTAGCTGGCACTTACTGTATAGACAGTTATCTTGTTACGTAAGTAACGGAGTGTAGCTGACGCACCTGCCTGCTCTCGCAGTGTTTTCTGTACCTATCTGGCCTCAACTCGGTCTTGCCTCCCGTCGGTCTTGGCCTTGACTCGGACTTGACCCCCTCCCACACTAGATCTCTACTTGGACTCAACCCCCCTCAGACTTGGTCTTGACTTGGACTCACTTTTGTATGTATATATGTATGTATGTATGTATGTATGTATGTATGTATGTATGCATGTATGCATGTATGTATGTATGTATGTATGTATGTATGTATGTATGTATGTATGTATGTATGTATGCATGCATGCATGCATGCATGCATACATGTATGTATGTATGCATGTATGCATGTATGCATGTATGTATGTATGTATGTATACTACTGTATGTGTGGGTGTGTGAGAGAGTAAGATTGAGATGACTGCAGTGCATCAGACATTATTTAGCCCGATTTCTACTTAAATGCACACCGGACGTGTTACGCACCGCACCGCAAAAAAAAAAAAAAAAAAAGAATCTGAAAGCTCACAAGACGTGCTGCGCTGAACCACGTTGTGCATGGGCTTGTAGATCGGCTACTTTCCGTGCACGGCATAATGTACAACCATGAAGCATAACTAAAGGATCCTCCTTACTACATCAGAATCTGGATGATCAAACTGATGATCATCATAATGCATGAGTGGCTCTCAAGCTTCCTGGAGAGCACCTGGCTTGTTACATCTGACAATTAAGCTGTCGCACGCACCCATGCACAAACTGACATGTTAAACACTATTTTTTTAAAACGTTTGGAAAAATGTTTGAATATTAATATATAGAAGCAACGTGTTGGGTTTTCTATTTTCTCTTTTTTTTAAACTTTTATCTTTATTTTCATGACATTTTGTTCCATTGACACCGCATTGAGAATACACCGGCAGACACAGTGGATGAAAGAACATGATGCTTAAATGTGCCAGGGAGCAGGGGAAGATAAGTAAAGAAGGAAATGAATAATGAACAAACAAGTGAGTCATAGAGGGTGACACCAGAAGTATCGCTTCTTTTACACCTGCATGCTCACAGCACGACACATCTTTCAACATGGCTCTGAATCCATTATTGTCTTATTAGCTAAACAAATTAACACATTAAGCGAGAAGCCTATTTTCTCTCTCTCTTCCCCCCCCTTCACTTTGTCTTTTTCCAACGTCCCATGCTCGATTACAAATAGAGGACAGCCATTCAAAGTGATCCATCTTAAGAGAGCGGACAGCCAATCAACATGACCCGTCTTGAGAGAGGACAGCCAATCAAAGAGATCCGCCTTAAGAGAGGACAGCCAACCTTGAAGCTCATACAGACATAAGCCTTGTTTTCTATTTGAGAAGCATTGCACACAACTCACATAAATGCCAACAAGATAAACATTTTGTTTGCCTGTTGCACAATATCTCCAAAAGCTATGAACGGATATGCATTAAACTTATTGGCCATAACGGGTTGTGTGGCCAGGATGGGAGTGGGTGCTCAAAAAGGCATGCAACTTCCTAATGGATTCATCCAACACCACAACAATGTTGGGAAAGGTTTGCCTTGGGCTAAGGAACACCCTGTCACTGCCACTTACCTTTTTTTCCAAAGGGGACCTACTGGGATGTCATTGGATTGACTGGTTGAATGAAAAATGAAGAGAAACCCCAGACTAAGCCTAAAACTGCTGTGTTTGCTTGTTGGTTTAAAGGCCAGGCTGTCGTCACTACTTCAGTTTTGTTTTATTATGTCCCTGAAGGGAGCTCTGCAGGGTGTCATTGGATTCTGCTCTGAACCCACTGACTTGTTGGCTGCACCCCCATCCCCGGCAAACTCGCCCGAAAATGAAGATAAACCCCAGACTAAACCTCAAACTGCTGTGTTTGCCTGTTGGCTTATAGGCCAGGCTGTCTGGACTCTGTATAGCCTCCCAGCCTAAAGGAACATTTGCTTCAGTGACATCTGGCATCAACCAGTTAAATAAACAGTGTTAAGAGATAAGACTGTACAAATGTAATAGACCCATAAGGGTCCATTTGGTTACATTTTGTACACTCCCCTTGTATCAATACAAATGGATAACGTAACACCGAGGATATTACTGCTTATCCATCGCACAAACTATAGCTCACTTAAATAATGATACTTTTAAAAAGACACCGAAACTGTGACAAATAAGGCAGATAGTGTGAGGGATTCTTTTTTTAAGTGTTCTTATCAAAGGCGATTTGCTGCTAGCACCACAAACACTATTGAGAGTGTGCGTGTTGATCTCCGCTTGCTTTTTCTTTCTATTTTTTAAGATAAGCCCCTTAAATCCTTGTTTTTACAAAATGACAACACAGACAGATGGGAAACGCTGTATTTCGGAGATAAATAAAAATGAACAAGTTGGTAATCCTTTCATTTTTTCCTCGGTTGTGCGTCTCCTGCAAAATGTTGCTACCATGACAACTGAATTAGGCGGCAGTGGATCAGGGGTAGAGTGGCCGGTAGAGCAGCTGGATTCTCAGTTCGATCCCCCACCCCAGAGTTAGTGTCGAAGTGTCCTTGAGGAAGACACGGAACCCCAAATTGCTCCTCCGCCATCGGTGTATGAATGGGTGAATGCAATGCACCATCTATAAAGCACCTCGGATAAAGACGCAATTTACCATTTAACATTTAGAAGGGGGGGGGGGGGGGGGGGGGGGGAGAAAAGAAGTGAGGAGAGAAGAGCACGAGTCATTTATCCTAAACTAAATCGAAATCATCTCAGCATATATATAGTTTGCTGCTTAGCAGAAATGGAAAAAAAACAAATAAAATGTAAAGATATTTTAAAATGTATTTTTCGTGAACCGAAATGGCAGATTCCTTGCTCGGTTTTCGGGGGGTGTAGTTCCAGACTCTATACATACATAGCAATGAATAGCATTCAGAGATTGTGGAATAGTTGTCTGGCTACGCGCCACTGCCCTGCCGTGGACAAACAAAGAACCTGAGTGAGAATGAGCATGTGATTTATTAAGTTGAAAGGTCACGCTATAACAGATGTCTACACGAGCCGAGATTAGGCTCAACGAGGAATACATGGGTTCTGAGCAGCAGCAGCAGCAGCATGGTCAGCCACCTGTTCCACCTGCTTCCCTGTGATAATGATGATCATTATTATTATCACTATTATTCATTCTACTCTTGTAAATGGCCGTGGGCTTTCACATCCTGCCCACTTTGACAGGCTGGAATGGCTTAGGGTCGACGACAGAGTACAGCATCTTGCAATGGGTCTGTTCCACAAGATTCGATACACCACCAAGATACCCATGTACCTGTCTAGATACTTCCTTAATGTTAACGAAGTCCACACCCACAACACCAGAGGGAGTGCAACGAACCATGTACAACCCAGATTCGGCACAAGCAAGGGACTAAATTCTTTTCGCTCCTATGCCACCAAAATGTGGAACGCCCTACCAACAGTCATTAAGACATGCGAATCCCTTGACTCCTTCAAAACCGCTCTCAAAGGGCACCTACGGACGGCTGCAATTCGAAACTGGCCCCCGTAAAATATGAATCCCCCCCCCCCACCGCCCACCCCTTTTTCCCCTCACTGTATATGCTTCTTTTCCCTTTTTACCTCCTTTATTATGAATTCCTGTTCTGTTCTTTGACTATATAGAAGTGTCTATTTGTACGTCTCTAAATGTTTTGATGAACACACACACACACACACACACACACACACACACACACACACACACACACACACACACACACACACACACACACACACACACACACACACACACACACACACACACACACACACACACACACACACACACACACACTCTGTGTCTTTGGAGGTGTGGTTCATACCTGTGATGTCTGGCTTGTGAGGCATGAAGAACTGGTAGAAGGTGGGCTCCGACAGGCCCTTGACGTTGCGCGCCGTGATCTCCACCTCGTAGCGCGTGTTCCACTGGAGAGGCTGCAGCATGGCCACGTCGTTTGCACCGGGCACCAGCTTGGTCATCCACTGGTCCTCTTTGTCCTGAAGGGGTGAGAGTGAGAGAGAGAGAGAGAGAGAGAGAGAGAGTGAGAGAGAGAGAGAGAGAGAGAGAAATCACACTCGCGTCAAATAATATCACAAAACAGCGCCGGGATTTCTTTCAAAATAGAAGCTCGGGGTGCCGGAGATATGGCCGCTTTTACTCTGTTGGATCTGTCGGTTGGATTAGTTATGATGTTCCCACACGTCGTACGGTCTGAATGGGATTCAAAGAACCTGTGATGTCTACACACCTATACGTGAACACATTTGTGACCAGATTTGACTGAGAGACTGCCATCGCGCAAATTACAGCTTTTCACCAGAGGAGAAAAACTTTTATTTTATTTATTTTTTTCAAAATGAGTTAATAACACAGGCAGACTCTTCACATACTAGAGCATGTCTGAAATAAGTGTCAGAGCTGAAATCGACATGTAAATATGAAATAAATGCTTAAACGTGTAGCTAGGTGTAATGTTAGAGACTACAGAAGTGAACCTTTCAAGCTTGTTTTCTCAACTCGCTGTTTTCTGCAAGACATTACTCTATAAGCCATATCTCCAAAACTGGTGGGTCAAACTGAACAACCAATATGTCAATTTGAAGCTATGATCCCCTGCTTTCATATGACATGAAAAAACGAAAATTCAAAAAAATCCAATGGCAGTCTCTCAGTCAAATTTAGTCACATTTACTGAAGTAAGCTGATGAAGCAACCTTTGTTCCTTCAGTTCCCAGCAGCCTGTCTCTCTGTCTCTCTCTCTGTCTCTGTCTCTGTCTCTGTCTCTGTCTCTCTGTCTCTGTCTCTGTCTCTGTCTCTGTCTCTGTCTCTCTCTCTCTCTCTCTCTCTCTCTCTCTCTCTCTCTCTCTCTCTCTCTCTCTCTCTCTCTCTCTCTCTCTCTCTCTCTCTCTCTCTCTCTCTCTCTCTCTCTCTCTCTCTCTCTCTCTCTCTCTCTCTCACTTTTAACAGTGGCCAACAGGCTTCTATTCCTAAAGTCTAAGATATTGATTCTTAAGCGCATTAACATCACATTGTGAAGTACCCGTGACGGGGCTGAGCTTTAAACTGACCATGTATCATTCCGTCTTAATGTGTGTGCGTGTGTGTGTGCGCGCGTGTGTGTGTGTGTGTGTGTGTGTATGTGTGTGTGTGTGTGTGTGTGTGTGTGTATGTGTGTGTGTGTGTGTGTGTGTGTGTGTTCATGCGAGTGAGTGTGTGCGCATGCATACATTCTGTGATTGGTTACCGGCCAGCAAGACACTAAATGTACTTGGGACTGATCCACTTTTCATGACTTAAACCCTTTATATTTAGTAAACTAATACTTAGCTGACCGGGGTCAGCTCTGTACTGGGCGTCTACACACTTCATCTACACACTTTCCGAAATTAAATAGCAGATCTACAGGCTCCAACTATGAGCTCGTATCCGCTATTTTCGGCGAATGCACGAGAATCGTGCTAGGTGACACTTCAGGATGTTGTGACATCACTCTGCATCTTTTTTTTAAAATTATTATAATTTTTATCCCACGATTTTGCAACCCAGTTTTTTCACCCAGTGCCAATTATCTAATGTAATCCTGGGCGCTACACTTCCTCTGCCAACCTGGGGGGGCAGCGGACTGACCTCATGCCTCCTTCTATGCATGAGGAGTCCAAGCTGCTTCTTTTCACCTGACAGAGGGGGAATTTCCCCGGCCTGACGTAGCGCGTGGAAGGAACACGTTATTCCAACCAGTTACTTTCCCCTCCATCAGGCGCCCCGGCTGGCCAGGGGGAGGTAGTTTTAGAGACCAGGATTACTGCATGTTTTTGTGAGGGTACCTACCCTAGGGGACACGGGGAGAACATGCAAACTCCACACAGAAAGGCCCTTTTGCCAACCCCACCTCGGGTATGGGCACTGATGACGCGGAGGAGGGAACACGCCCCCAGCGCCCACAGTGTCCCCAGCGGGAATCGAACCCAGCTGTGAGGCGACAGCACTACCGACTGTGCCACCGTGCCCCTCATCACTCATCTTGACAATATCCTACACGTCAATGATGCTCAAAGGAGCCATGTTTGTTTTGAGACCCTGCGATACGTACCGTCTTGTATTTGACTATGTACTCGACGATAGGCATCCCCCCATCGTCCTGTTTGACCAAGCCCAGCTGGTAGGCCTTGCCCATCCCTCTCTGCCCGTGGACGGCTGGGGGGCTCGGCTCTCCTGAGGAACGGCAGGAGAGGTGAATATGGTTAGGAACATGGGGAAAGGGCAAATAGTTTGTGTGTGTGCGCATGTGCACGCCTGCGCAAGTGTGCATGCAGTTGAATTGTAAAATCTATAATCCATTATAAACATAACTATAATGCATTATAAGCTAATATTTAATTAGCTTATAATGCATTAGTTAATAATTGCTGGTCATTCAGTTAATACGTTAATAATTGCTGGTCATTCATGGACATTTTGTTTTGGGCAGGTCGATAGTTTTTGAGGGGCCCCTCCTATGCCCATCTTTGAGTGTTTGTGTGAACACAAACATTGGCTTGTGATTGGCCGATCACCCCATAGCGATGATTTGATTGGTTGAGCAAAGTACATATTGAAGATAAAAGTGAGGGCAGAAAAGTGAAGACGCCTAAAGTGATTGGGCGGAATGACTTTTGTGATGATTTGTTTGTCTGAGCACAGCATGATGTATGATGATAAGAGCGCCCCTCACGTCACACGAGTGAGATTTCATAATTATAATAAATGGTACACAATACATTATACCATGATTATGTCACTATACTGCAAGTGGGCATTGGGTACTTAAAGTAAAAATAGCATTAAAGCTATTCAAGAACAACACCCATGGGGCGACTGTGGCTCAGGAGGTAGAGCAGGTCGTCCAATGATCCATGGGTCGGCGGTTCGAATCCCGGCTCCTCCTGTCTACATGTCGAAGTGTCCTTGGGCAAGACACTGAACCCCAAATTGCTCCCGATGTGCTGGTTGGTACCTTGCATGGCTTCCGCCGCCATCGGTATGAATGTGTGTGTGAATGGGTGAATGTAATGCACAATCTATGTAAAGCGCCTTGGATAAAGGCGCTATATAAATGCACCATTTATATAAATGCACCATTTATAATGTTTCTACACCTCCAGGAATGTCATCCTTTACTCAAAAATCCCACTATGACCATTTACAGTGACTTATATTAAAAACAGTTATTATAATGTATTATAACATTATAATCATGATGATAATTACAATTTATTATGATCTTGCAAAAATAAAATGTCATGGAATGATGCAGGCGAGTTCAACGGTCAAAAACGGTCAACTTTATGCAAATGTCGTGCAAAATCTAGCTGCAGCGGCCAATCAGATTGTTGAATGTGGCAGGGTAGAAACCACTTATATAGCGGCCGTTGGTCGGTTAGGCTGTGACTTACGGGTGGGTAGCGTCCAGTGGTGTAAAAACTACTCGGTTTTTTTTTACGTAAAGGAAAGTAGTAGTCCAGAATTCAAAATGTACTTGCTTGAAAGTACCAAATAATTGGCATCAAAATGTACCAAAAGTAGAAAGTACTCTTTATGCAGAATGTCTGATTTCAAATGTATAAAAATCTTTTGAAAATAGCCGATCTACAAGCTCACAATTGTGTGTTTGTAGATCAGCTATTTTCAAATGGCCGAAATGTATATAGGACTGAAGTCCTATATACTGTTGTGTTGTGTTGTACTGTAATAATCAAAATCTGCGTGCGTGCGTGCGTGCGTGCGTGCGTGCGTGCGTGCGTGCGTGCGTGCGTGCGTCCCTTACGGATGGGTAGCGTCTGGAAGGCCTCCGTGTGGCTGAACTCTCCCTGGCCCTTGCCGTTGACGGCTGACACCCGGACCTCGTACGTGATGTTGGGCTCCAGACCAATCAGCATCACCGTTGCTGGACGAATGGAGACAGCAATCAGTGTCATGTTGTTCTGACTCTTTGTCTTTCTGAGAAACCCTATACAACCCGGGCCCATTTCCTGAGTATGTCTCTCCAAGTACCTGTTCTGTTTTGAGGGGCGCTAGCCCCTCCTATGCCCAACTTGTGTGTGTGTGTGTGTGTGTGTGTGTGTGTGTGTGTGTGTGTGTGTGTGTGTGTGTGTGTGTGTGTGTGTGTGTGTGTGTGTGTGTGTGTGTGTGTGTGTGTGTGTGCCTGTGTTTATTTAAATGGCTCAGCCCCTATCTACTGTTACTACTGTACTACTGTAATTAATGTATCCTCCTCCTTACTGACATGTTTGAGATGAGATGCGAAAATACTTTTCGCTGTGCTGTACTTGTACTGTACTTTGACAATAAATTGAATCTCATCTCATAGCGAGGATTTGAATGGCTGAGCATTTTTCTAGTTCTGCCTGACAATGAAGTGTGGGGACAGAGGGGACATCTCTCCACACTGATGAAGTGTGGGGACAGAGGGGACATCTCTCCACACTGATGAAGTGTGGGGACAGAGGGGACATCTCTCCACACTGATGAAGTGTGGGGACAGAGGGGACATCTCTCCACACTGATGAAGTGTGGGGACAGAGGGGACATCTCTCCACACTGATGAAGTGTGGGGACAGAGGGGACATCTCTCCACACTGATGAAGGCTGGATAGCCGAAAAGTCTTGGTGTGTGCGACCCACTACCGTCATTAATTTGACAGAGGGGACATGGAATTTCATATTCCTGGGAATTAAATGGTTTACAAGATAACCAGGTTCAATATACAGTGTAGTTGGGGAAAAAAGAAGAAAAAAGAAAAAAAAAGTGGGGAAAAAAGAGGAAAAAGGGGGGAGAATAAGCACTCCTTGATTGTGACGTGTCTTTGTTCAGTGTGTTATTACGAAATTAGAAAAATAATTATACTCTGGGTAAAAACAGTGTGGCTCCCATGAGGATCTCGGATGTGCAGATCTATGTTAACTCCATCTAGACATGATGGAACCACAGTTCACTCCCATACCATAATGTTAAGATCTACGTATGTTAACTCCATCTAGACATGATGAACCACAGTTCACTCCCATACCATAATGTTAAGCAGTTTTGGCGGGGGGGAAAATGCGTTGAGGTACTTCCTTTGTGCACAAGACATTTGGCACCGATTGGTTGTAGAGATTAGCCGCCTACAGACAACACACACACAATACAATCTTCTAGACCTCTAGGAAAAAGTATGCTGTATTATAGTTAATCCAACTGTAGTTAATGTCATTGCTTCAAATTCAGAGCCGCCGCTTGCTTTCCTGGTGGAACATACTGTTACTGTTCTAGACAATCTAATGGTGTAAAAAAAAACAAAAAAAAACATTACAAGCATTGTAATAATCTTTATGTGAGGAATATCTTCCAGTGAAAAAGAGAAAATCTCTCCAGAGATTTTGAAGTTGTGTGAATTTCTGCCTCTGTGGGGGGTATTTATATGCAAATATCCTGGCAATGGCATCGTAAGACTAAACAATAGGACCCGATGATGATGTTTAGGTGAAAAAAGAACAGGAAAACAAATTATTTAAACTATTTTTTTGATAAAATATAAATGTTGCCCAAAAGCATCTCTGTCTGGGTCATGCTGGGTTAAGGGATCGCTCCGTTCAACTTGAGGATCTTGGCAAAGATCTACATTCCTCCCCTCAGTCTCAGCACCAGATGTAGCGTTGATTCCTTCTGGATGTTGTAGTCAGACAGGGTGCGGCCATCTTCCAATTGTTTACCAGCAAAGATCAACCTCTGCTGATCGGGAGGAATTCCTTCTTTGTCCTGGATTTTGGCCTTGACATTATCAATGGTATCGCTCGCTTCAACTTCCAGGGTGATGGTCTTGCCGGTGAGAGTCTTGACAAAGATCTGCATTCCTCCCCTCAGACGTAGCACAAGATGGAGGGTGGATTCTTTTTGGATGTTGTAGTCGGAAAGGGTGCGACCGTCTTCCAGTTGTTTACCAGCAAAGATGAGCCTCTGCTGGTCAGGGGGAATTCCTTCTTTGTCCTGGATTTTCGCCTTGACGTTCTCAATGTTATCACTTGGTTCAACCTCCAGTGTGATGGTCTTGCCGGTGAGAGTCTTGACAAAGATCTGCATGCCTCCCCTCAGACGTAGCACAAGATGGAGGGTGGATTCTTTCTGGATGTTGTAGTCAGAAAGGGTCCGTCCATCTTCCAGTTGTTTACCAGCAAAGATCAACCTCTGCTGGTCAGGGGGAATTCCTTCTTTGTCCTGGATTTTGGCCTTGACGTTATCGATGGTATCACTCGGTTCAACCTCCAGTGTGATGGTCTTGCCGGTGAGAGTCTTGACGAAGATCTGCATTCCTCCCCTCAGTCTCAACACGAGGTGGAGCGTGGACTCCTTCTGGATGTTGTAGTCAGAAAGGGTGCGGCCATCTTCTAGTTGTTTACCAGCAAAGATCAACCTCTGCTGGTCCGGAGGAATGCCTTCTTTGTCCTGGATTTTGGCCTTGACGTTATCGATGGTATCGCTCGGTTCAACCTCCAGTGTGATGGTCTTGCCAGTTAGGGTCTTGACGAAGATCTGCATGCCTCCCCTGAGACGTAGCACAAGATGGAGGGTGGATTCTTTCTGAATGTTGTAGTCAGACAGGGTCCGTCCGTCTTCCAGCTGTTTGCCAGCAAAAATCAGCCTCTGCTGGTCAGGAGGAATCCCTTCTTTGTCCTGTATCTTCGCCTTGACGTTCTCAATGTTATCACTTGGTTCAACCTCTAGGGTGATGGTCTTGCCGGTGAGAGTCTTGACGAAGATCTGCATTCCTCCCCTCAGTCTCAACACGAGGTGGAGCGTGGACTCCTTCTGGATGTTGTAGTCAGACAGGGTGCGGCCATCTTCTAGCTGTTTACCAGCAAAGATCAGCCTCTGCTGGTCCGGAGGAATGCCTTCTTTGTCCTGGATTTTGGCCTTGACGTTATCGATGGTATCGCTCGGTTCAACTTCCAGCGTGATGGTCTTGCCAGTTAGGGTCTTGACGAAGATCTGCATGTTTGTGCAATTTGAGTAGCGACCTTGAACAGTTTAGAAAGTATTGCTTATTATTGCTTGTTATTCCTCGGTTGAAAACACAGCTATGCAATATATAGGCTGACTTGATGAGGTCATTGCTGATGTCAGCGTTACCCAATTATGAAATTACACTTCCGGTTGTGAAAAAAAATTAAACCATGCAAATACCCAAATATGGAGATACCTGATGTCATCAGTTTGACATCATAGCACTGATGTCATTGAGTATGGGAAACCAAATACCCTGATCCCTGGTCACAATGGGACCATCAGAATAACACTGACAGCTATGAGGTGACGAAAGCTTGCCTAGCTTAGCAACGGTTGCTAAACTATATGGATAATGGATTGGCATTGGACACTCGCTTTTTGGGGTGGGGCTTATCAAAGGGCTAATTGTGACAGGCCTACCCTTATGCACACAGGCATTAGTACTTACTCTGTATGCCATGTGACGTGGCGTCCCTCCATTCCGGCGAGCCCACCTCCTTGTACTGGACCCGGTAGTGTCCGATGGGAACGCCGCCGTGCGAGTCGGGCTTCATGAAGGTGACGGTGGCCGTGCGCTGGGAGACGGCCGACAGACGTACGCCGTACGGGTTGGACGGCACGTCTAACAAAACACAGAAACAAGAACAGTTTGTCAAAGACGGTGTGCAACGATTAAGCACTTAAAGGGACATTTCACCGCCGGAAGAAACTGCAGTCACTCAATGTTAATAGTATGTGTAGTAGATAACAGTAGCACAATTTGAAATTTGCACTCTAATGGCCAGAAAAAAACAATGAAGTCTGTGTGTTTGACTAGCATTTGACTGGATTGTTGAATTACTACAATGACCATAATGCTAAGGTGCACTGCCCCTCCTTGTGGAGAGGGGGGGGGGGGTTGCGTGGAGGTGTGACCATAGGCATGGAAATGTAGACACCTCATTCGCTGCTGCAATTCATTGGAGTGACATGTATCGCACTGAGGGTGGAAGTGCACCGTTATATGGCACATCCCCAGCATCCAGCCACGTGACTTGATCCACGTCCCTTCCTTTCATTACGCTCCTTGGCACCGCCCTCCCTTGAGAGCATACCGTACGCCCCAGAGCCGGAGGAGGCGTCTACCTTTCTATGTCTATGGGTGTACTTTATGTGACAACATGTAGTCCAGGAAGGAAGTGAGACCAATGTCTGACGCGTCAGACATTTGAAATACTAAAATATCTAAGAACAGTAACACACAGGGCCGGATTAACACCTCTGAGGGCCCCTGGGCACTGAAGCTCGAAGGGCCCCCCCCCTTCGCGCGCGCAACATTTTTGCTGTTTTGGAGCCGTTTTGGGGCAGTTTTATGCCGTTATATTGGCCTATTTCCGGTCGCCTACCCCCCCAGAGTGACAGCCAATCTAGCGCATTGTTGCTGCTTTACACACAATTGCACTTTTTAGCTGCCCTTCTCACCAACAATAAAACACTAATCTTTTTAGACACAATTTATTTCATTCGGATTAGCAGAGAAATTTTGGAGAAACCCCAGGAAGTGTTTCTTGTGTCCTAAACATCATTCAAATAAGATCTGGGTGCAAAAGGGGTGAAGTGGCCCTTTAATGTGTCCATGCTCATTCATGTCATTCAATAGCAATCTTTCCATACACTTCTGTTAATAAAAACAGCTCTAGTGCAACAACATGGTGTAACTGGACATCAGCTGCAACAAATAACGTTTTATATGCATGGATTACACAGACTATCAAGATGTTCCACATTCTCGTCGTTTCCTGGTTGTTGAGGCACATTAGCTTCAGGGGAGACACGACAGGTATGTCGTTTTGAGTGATGTGATTCAATGTTAAAGTTAATTTGATGGGAGTAAACAGCATGGCCTTGGGCACTTGGCCCAAGTCAATGCAGGCCAATTTGACAGAGAGGCTTGTAGCTTACAATAAAGAAACCAAAAATACACATGAGTTGTGTAATCTAACCACACTTGAGTGGCATATAGATCAGAGCAATGTCAACACCATAGACACAAAAACAAAACCAGAAACGACTCAAGTCATTATATATCAGCTTGCATTCCCTTCTCTTGCATATTGTACCTTAGTGGGGCTTTCTGTAGTCGCTTTTGCAGTGTCTAGTCATGGTGCGGTGGGGAGAGGAGAGCGGGCTTAGTGTCCCATTGGCTGTATAGGGCTAGTCTCCCTTTGGCTGTATAGGGCTAGTCTCCCTTTGGCTTAGAGGCCAGCATGAGAATCTCGACACTAGACCACGTGACTAGACAAGAACAGTGGTTCCCAAACCTTTTCGTGTCAAGGACCCCAAATCAACATTTATTAGGCCACGGACCCCCCATTTGAAAGCATATGCCAGTGACCCCGATATAAAGGGAGGATTTCTACGGCTCTAGCAGTGATTCCGAAACATGTTCATGGACCCCCAAATTCACGCGCATTATGCTACGGACCCCCGATTTAATGGCAATTCTATCTCTGGTACCCCAATTTATATTATAAAACCACGGTTAATTTAACTCAGAGAGCGTACAAATGGAACCCATTAGGGTCCATTTGTACACTCTGAGTTACAGACCCATAAGGGTCCATTTGTTTCCTTATCTCTAATTGAGCTAGGTACCCCCTGGAACTCCCTCAGGTACCCCTAGGGGTCCCCGGACCCCACTTTGGGAACCCATGGACTAGAAAGTCTGATCATTGATCAGCTCTGCAAGCTGATAAAAGTACCAAAATCATGGCACTGCCTCTTTAAATACTACATTAGCTCATCTTTTTGCCCAGTACGTTTCCTGACTAAAAAGCTGTGGCAATTCAATCTCCACTAAAGAAAATTAAACCACACTGTTGCGTTTTGGGCTGCTGCGCCACAGTAAATTAGGAAGGACTTCAGTAAACAGTCAACACATATGGTAAATCAGGCAGCATGCCGCAGCACTATTTGAGATTAGGCTATGCTGAAAAGGGGCTGCAAGCTGTAGTGGAATGTACTGTATCTCCACGGGAATTGCATAAAGGCTAGCGATGGCAGAGAGCTCCAAGGCTACTACATAGCCAAAGGCTGAGCTTGCTTTGAGAGCTCTCTGAACAAATCTTTGAAGGTGTCCGACTTCAGTCACCCAGTCTTGTACTGAAATGGTGGGTGTCTTGTTAAGCGAGTGGTTGGTTTGTATGTAATGTCATAGTCTTTTCTTTTTCATCTATGTTTGTTTACACACAAGGAAAATTAAATAAAAAAAATAATTAAAAAAAGTGATTGTAAATGGGGGTCCTTTTTAGGGGGTTCCAGGGACCACAGACCCTTACAGGCCAGTAACTCAGAGAGTGTACAAATGTCACCAAATGGACCCTTATTGCACGTGCAGGTCCATTTGGTTCGGTTCCATTTGTGAGGCGGATGCACCGATATGGAAATTCTTGATGTTTAAAATAGCAATTTAACCGCTAGTCAATACTGTTTATTTACTTTAATTTGTTGATTCCCCCCTTTGTGCCAGGGAAACAAATACATCTTCAATACAGGAAATAAATGTTCAGAATATACAGCTTGGCAGGCTGCAGATAACCAACATACCAACATACAGTAGCCGACGCAAAATGTATGCTTATCAACAACAGATAAATATCGGCTACTGCCATCGATTAATGTCAGTTATATTTGCCTATACACAGATATTGACCGATAACTGCAAATATCGGCCGATACTGATATGTGGCCAATACATGGGTGCATCCCTATTCATGAGTGTTTTATGTGGGAACAGGTAACCATTCTTTCGGTCTGTATCGTGACAGGGTTGTAGTATAGCTCACCTGCTTGGGCCAAGATGAACTCCTGGTAGCGTACTCCGATGTTGTTTCGGGCTGTGCAGTTGTAGCGTCCAAAATCTCTGTCAGACATTGGTGTCACCTGCATCATGCATGGGACCAGAACCACAACAACAGACATTGGTGTCACCTGCATCAGGCATGGGACCAGAACCACAACAACAACAAAATAAACCTGAGAAAACCCAGTGACATTGAGTTGAACTTAGTTCAACCTGGTGTCCCAATATTTGACATGTCCTCATAATGTTATTATACATTTGAGTACTTTCTATAATATATATATATATATATATATATATGAATTACGAACGAGTACTTTTTACCCATTTTGACCTGAGATCAGATTCTAAAAATGTCTTCTACATCCTGACAGTTTTCTGAAAAAGCTATGTTTCTATGTCAGAGGTGGTTTGATTTTTCAAAAAATAGCAGACCTACAAGCTCGTAGCGCGCCACTCGGTGGCGCGCTATGAGCTTGTAGATCTGCTATTTTTCAATAGCTAAAGCATAATGCTAACACCAAAAGGGGTTCCCGCCCAAAATGGGTTAAGTAAAACATGCAAGCAAGCACTCCACCACTGCCAACATGTGGTACACACACCTCTAGCAGGGACCGGTCCACGGTGTCATGCACGCGCATGTTGGCCATGCCCTCGGCGGAGATGGTGAGACGTTCCCGCCTCCACAGCATGGTGGCCTGCGGGTTGGACATGACCTCACAGCTGATGTTGACCGGGTTGCCCTCCCACGAGTAATAGATGGTGTGGTTGGTCAGGAACTTTGGCATGTCTGCACCACAGGGAAAGAACACACGGAGAGAGAGAATCCTGAATATAAATTATTATCATCAGTGTCAGGTTGAATCCTTGTATTGCACATCCTAAACCGGTACGAAATGGGGGGGGGGAAGAACGATCCAATGTAACCTATTTTTTCACCCAGTGTCAATTATCTAATGTAATACTGGGTGCTATACACTCCCTCTGCCAACCTGGGGAGAGCAGCGGACTGACCACATGCTTCCTTCTATGCATGAGGAGTCCAAGCCGTTTCTTTTCCTGTCAGGGGGGAGTTTCCCCGGTTCGACGTATCGCGTGGAAGGAACACGTTATTCCAACCAGTTCCTTTCCCCTCCATCAGGCGCCCCGGCTGGCCAGGGGGAGGCAGTATAGAGACCAGGATTACTGCATGTTTTTTTGTGAGGGTCTGGGGGTCTCCCTAGGGTCCCCGTCTCCCCTAGGGGACACGGGGAGAACATGCAAACTCCACACAGAAAGGCCCTTTCGCCAACCCCGCCTCGGGTATGGGCACTGATGACGCGGAGGAGAGACATGCCCCCAGCCCCCCCAGCAGCACCAGCGGGAATCGAACCCAGGACCTTCTACTGTAGTTGTGAGGCGACAGCGCTACCGACTGCACCACCCTTAGTCACAAGCTCTTAATACTTTTCATTAGTTAAATATGTATAAAACCCACAAACAGACAACTTTTCAAACTGGCGTCTATGAGCAGATAATCCAAAAACATTAAAGATGATTAATGGATGACATGAGTGGCAGCAGCGTGCACGTCTCCCTGGCTTCCCCCTGGAGCCCGGTTGGCCCGGCCCGGCTCAGACGGAGAGGTATTACTATTGTTCTATGCTGGCTCACAGGATCCCATTAAAGAGATTGATGGCCAGCTCTCTGTCACACACCCCTGTCCCTCAGTCAGCGGTGACTTAGTAAATGACTTCATTACTTGTGCGTTCTATGGGTGTGTGTGTGTGTGTGTGTGTGTGTGTGTGTGTGTGTGTGTGTGTGTGTGTGTGTGTGTGTGTGTGTGTGTGTGTGTGTGTGTGCGTGCGTGCGTGCGTGCGTGCGTGCGTGCGTGCGTGCGTGCGTGCGTGCGTGCGTGCGTGCGTGCGTGCGTGCGTGCGTGCGTGCGTGCGTGCGTGCGTGCGTGCGTGCGTGCGTGCGTGCGTGCGTGCGTGCGTGCGTGCGTGCCTTCAAATGTGTCTGTGTGTGCATTCTGATCCTTCTTCTGAGTGCGTGTTTCTTTTCTGTGTTCAGTGTTTTTGCTGCCACTGATCATCAGTGGTGGAAAGTAACTAAGTGACTTCTCTTGTAATCACTTCTGGTGTGATAATATCCATTCAAATCAACATCATGAAAAACAAGGGTACTGGATATCACACAGTGGCAAGAGGGAATTTCAGTTATTTTTGAGGAGCCCTTCCTATATTCAGCTATGAGTGTCTATTTTCTGTCCTACACAAACATTAAATTCCCATTGACAATTTTACGTCATAGTGTCTGAGCAAATAGGTATAGTGTCTATTTTATGATGTACGACACAGGTGTGACTTTTGAGGGGCGCTAGCCCCTCCTATATACAGCTTTTGTCCCCACAGGTCTCAATATTGACAATGAAAATTAAATTAGATAAATTCATCATAATGGGCAGTAAAACAAAAAATGAATTTAATTTTCAATTTCTTCCAAATCACACTCTAAACACATTCTGTCCTCTTCAGGAGTACCAATGAATCTACCCGTTTCTAAAGCTAATGGTAAGGTCCCAGAATGCAACTGTGCACAAAAAGATCTTTGACTTTTGGATACATTTTGTGTAACATAAGGTTCATTGCTATAATTATTTTATAAGACAATATGTTCTTAGTTTTGGTTTGTACCATAAATCAACAGCCCAACTCTATACCCAAGGAACATATAGTTCTGTATTTCATGAATATTACAGCATAATCTATTTAAATAATGAAATTATGAATTATTCATAATAAATAAAGACTACTTCATTGGCCCAGAGGTAACCATTAGAAATGTCCCAGTTAGAAATCTTTTTGGTTAGTCTGTCAGACATATAGACCAAATATTTGTTTACAAACATTGGGACTGGGCGCATGGGTGACTGTTTCATGTAATCAATTCCCAACAGATCTCCAAACCTGTTGTTTTGGGGAGCACTGCATGGTTTCATTCAACCTCCTCTTGTGTGTTGGCTAGTGAGATGCACCCTAGGATACATTTATACTTCAAAGCGCAACAGTATTGCGCACAGAGAACAGCTGATATACAAGCTCACATCACATCGCAGATGCGACTGTTGTGAGCGTAGAGGTCTGCGTGCGCGACACCAGCGCGGGACGAAGCATAAATTATACTTGATGGGTTGCAGGTGCAGCCATGGACAAACAGGCTCTGTCATGAGCGCACCTCCCGTTCTTATGACAACTGATTTGAATTGCTATTATTGTTCAAACAACAGAAACCAAGGATTATATATTTCAAGGGCGAGAGATCACAATACAAATCCTAATCATTCTTCCTCCACACTGGGAGAAAAACAGCATCTGAAAGTTTGATGGTGCATTTTTTACACATGAGTGCAGTTAGAACTTTTCCATTGCATCCTATGAGAGGCAGGGTTCTTGTGCTGGCGGTATGCGCACGGATGCTGTTGCTCATCAGTGTGACGTCGTCTGTTAAGGCGTCTATTAACACATTCAGACCGTAGGACATGTACAAACGTCATATCTATTTGGGGGGTTAGCCTCTCCTTCTGCACCATACTCCTGGCTGTTCACACATGCACGCTGCCGTTCACTTGCTTGTTTACGGCTCAGAAAGAATCTAGGGAGCTCTCCATGGTTTTGACCAAAATAGCATACTTCTGTCTTCATTTCTGACTTCAACATGCCTCTCGTTTAGAATATTAATGATGCTACTAGAGAGACTTTAGTGTAATCATCGCAAGGCAAACAAGCAACAATATGCCTCCCGGTTTTTAGGGGGAACGGAAGGCGGGGCTTTTCAGAGTAAAATCTCCCATATCTTCTGGCACTCTAGCACCTTTATTTTGAAGAAAATAAAGGCGCTAAGTCTAAACATCCCACCTTTGTGTCTGATATGTATGGGCATCCATCCCATATCTCCACTAATAGCCAAGATAGGCGTATAAGGCCGTAAGCTATCAGTGCACATGAGCTGAGTGGAGCGGATGGAAAACCCACTCTTTGCTCCAGGCGGTTTTTGTCCCGCTCCGCATTCCTTCATGTTGATTCCCACCCAGTCCACTGCCGTTGCATCTCGATACGGATACGTCGTTGTGACTGCAGACGCAGGGAATAACCCGATGTGATATGTATATATGCATTATGATATGTATTAGGAAAGGAAAGGAAATCGAAAATTAAATGCATTTTGTTTTTTATTGTCCATTCTACAACTCTATTAGGGAGAGACTCAAACCATAGACCCAAACCATGAATTTGTTTGGTTGGAGGACTTCGAGAGACTGAAGCGCCTGTTTCAAAAGTACACCTTTTCATTTGACTCATTCCTTGAAAAGGCCTGGTCAATGAGGAGGAGGGCCATTTACATGTAAAATTGCCTTGTTTTGTTTATTTTCATTGTTTTCTTTTTTGTTGTTTTTGTTCAAATAATGTACAAATATGTATGAACAGGAAAGACTGTAGTGTCAGTTGTATTCAATGTACTGTGAAATGTCATATAATCCCATATGGGATGGGCCAAAGTGGCATGACACGAAAATAAATATTTCATTCATTCATTCATTCATTCATTCATTGTATTAATTATCTTATCTTCATATTTATACCTCAATATCAGTTTGATAGAAGTATTTGAAAATTCTGTGTCTTTAACACATTTTTTTGAACAACATGGGATCCATCCATCCTGCAAACACTGTGGGATGACCATGTATTTCCATATACTGTATAATTTGCATCCTTCAGCAAGAAACCGGGTGCTTGTGAAATTCCATTCAATATCTACCATCCATGGGACTTATTTCTAAAAAAATAACCATTTAAAATATTCCTTGCTACAAATCCAGTCTGTCTATCACTTTTCCACTTTGCGTGCGCTTATATAAGTGTTGCACACATAGCGTCCTATAGCTGATTTTGGTGCCCTATGCAAATCTTTTGACGGCGTCTCTCTCCCCCTGAAGCGTTCTTCTGTGGCTGGGAGGCAGTGGTGGGAAGTACATTTACATGTACTGTAAGTACAATTTTGAGGTATTATTACTTTATTTCCAATACTTTTACTTCTACTCCACTACATCTCGCATCCAAATATTGTACTTTTACTGAAAAATGTAGTTACTTGTTACTATAACATTTAGACCGTTTGAAAATAGCCGATACAAGCTCACAGTGCTTATACAATTGAAAACTTTACATTGAACATTCTGCACAATGAATACTTTTACTATAGTACAGAAGTATTGGCTTCAAAATGTACTTAAAGTACATTTTGAAGCCAATACTTCTGTACTTTTTTACTCATGTAAATGTTGATTTACGGACTTTTACTTGTAAGAGAGTATTTCTATATTGCAGTATTGATACTTTTACTTAAGTCAAAATTTTTTCCAGCGCTGCTGGCATGCAGGCCCCACTTATTGAGAGGAGGGTTGGCATCTTGTGGAAGCATCATATGCTGAGACAGCATGGATACTGATAGTGGGGGGGCATAGATTCGCTCACCAAACGAGGAGAGCGCCGCGCTGTACTCACCACATCCGCTGCCCTCAGCAAGTTGTCAGCCCAGGGAGTTGTCTGTCTACCGTATATATGGCCTCGGCCCAACACCGCATGCAATCCTTTATTTCCTTTCACACATTTGAGGTGTGATGCATGTATGGATGTATTTATTAGGAATGCGACCACGCCAGATGTCAGGCTGGTGTACTAGTACTCACACTCAATGTCCAGATGTCAGGCTGGTGTACTACTCACACTCAATGTCCAGGAACATGCTCTTCTGATGGCCGCCGATCCTGCTGAGTGCCTCACAGTCCAGCCGGCCCACGTCGGCCATCTGCACGTCACTGATGGTCAGCGTGGACTTCCCATGGCGGCCGCGGACTTCAAAACGGCCATCTTTGCTCTGAACACACGCGCACGCACGCACGCACGTGGCCACACGCACACATGCACGCATGCACATGCACGCATGCACATGCACGCACGCACGCACGCACGCACACACGCACACACGCACACCATCACACGTACAATTATATTCCAGTACAATTATATTCCAGTAAGTTTACTGGGCCAGAACAGCGTTTCCACAGCTCTGGCAAACCAGATCTGGGCCATAAAAGAAATTCATTGCTCCAAGTGGGACGAATGTAGTGGATTATGTGGGCCATAACTGGCTGGACCAATTTTGCTATGTGGGTAGCTTAGAGTTGGTGTTGAACATGATAACTATATTGTTCATTTTCGAGCACTTTGAGTGCTTTATACGTAGGTATACTTTGAACATTAACTCTCCTTCTGCTTTAGATTGAGTCATCAATCCATCGATCTCATAAAGCTGTGGATTTACCCTCAAGGTCTTTACATCTGTATGAAGACAGATTGTACCAATTTGGGCAAACGGGTCAATTAAGAGTGAAATAGTGCAGTCACTCCTGTAATCGATGAACGCTCGTAAATGAGCCAATGCACCTTGGGAGTTTCCCCGTTCCGCACGCCACCTTGTCGACCGTGGCCACTTGTTCCTCACTTATCACCCAGAGAAACTGACACACCATGTAGTAGCTTTTCACTTGACTGAGACTTTTACTGCAGTATTGCATACATCAGTGCTATTGAACAGCCTTTACGTCTGTGTGTTGGCTGAAAACATATTGAACCAATGAAAAGTATTAAAAGGCGCTTCGGACAAAACCTCTTAACTCCATTGGACACTTAAAATGTCTGCTAAAACAGCTAACTCCACCACCTGTCCCCCTCTCATGCAAGTAATTGACAAAAGTCACCACACAACTTTGATGCAGCAGTATTGCTTTGTTTTCAAAATATATGGGTTTTTTTATTTCTGAAAAGTTGACCAAACAGGGTCCCACAAATCCGCAATTTCTGACTGTGTGTGTATGTTTTTTCTTTTTTGTCTGTCATATCAATATCCCTTTATTATCAACCAAAAAGAAAACCCTTGCTGTAAATGAGCAATAGTGATATTTATTCTATTCCCTTCTGGGCAGTATGAACTATTACGTTACATGAAGGCTGACCAAAGCAGATTTAAATTCAATATCTGACTGTCTTGGATTCTCAGTGCTATAGCCTACAATAAAGGATTTAAATGAGTCGCCTCAAGGTAACTTATGTTTACAACGAGAGGGACTGAAAAAGAGACTACAAAAAAGGGACTACAAAAAAGAAATGAAAATGGAAATGTGCTCCTGCTAGCTTTGTAGGCTCTACTACTCTTCAACATCAGTTCTGTTATTATTCATAGTCACAGAGCAGTAATGTGGTTTCTGATACGAGTACCACGAGAATACATAAGATATGAAATCTATATGTGCTTGTCTGTTGAAGGTTGTTTGAACAGTGAGCAACGTGATCGCACATCAAGGGCTTGAGTGACACGCCGGCGCGTGGACACTTTAGATAACGCCATGCAGGAATACCGACCAGCGCAAGCTGTCGCGTGTTTCCATGGTAACAGTTATAATACCTCACAAAAGGGAATTACCCTTTTCATTTAATTATCTGGAGAGACCAACACTGGATGCATCGACGAGCATGCAAATCCAAACGCATCGTGTTACATCAGTGGTTCTCAAACTTCTTTTAATTTGTTATTACATTTTTATCCCACAATATTTGTAACCCATTGTTTTCACCCAGTGTCAATTGTCTAGTGTAGTCCTGGGCAGTGGGCACTACACTTCCTCTGCCAACGTGAGGAGAGCAAAGGACTGACCTCATGCTTCCTTCTATGCATGAGGAGTCCAAGCCGCTTCTTTTCACCTGACAAGTGGATGTAGCCCATGGAAGGAACACGTTAATCAAACTTTTTCCTTTCCCCTCCATCAGTGACCAGGGGGAGGCAGTATAGAGACCAGGATTACTGTATGTTTCGTGTGAGGGTACCTACACTATGGCAGTGGTTCTCAACGTTTTTCATGTCAAGGACCCCCAAATCCACATTTATTAGTCTGCGGACCCCCATTTGAAAATATATGCCAAGGACCCCCTAAGAGATGATTTTGATGACTCTAGCATTGATTTACCCCCAGTTTGACATGCGTTAGGCTACGGATCCCCATTTAATGGAATTTATATCTATGGCACCCCAATTTATATTGTGAAATCAATGTTAATCTAACTCTGAGAGTGTACACATGGAACCAAATGGACCCTAACGGGCCGGTCTATTTGGATCCATCCAGAGTGTACACATGGAACCAAATGGACCCTAACGGGCCGGGTCTATTTGGATCCCTTTGTACACTCTCAGAGTTGCAGATCCATAAAAGTCCATTTGGTTCCTAACTATCATTTAGCTGGGGACCCCCTGGAACTCCCTCAAGGACCCCTGGAGGTCCCCGGACCCTACTTTTTTGGCCGAGGACCCCCGGAAATGCTTTGGCAATGTCTCGGGACCCCCGCCCCGCCCCCTCCCGACCCCCAATATAAATTGACTGCTACAATAACCTTAATAAATACTGAAACCAGATATACATTAGAGAAGGTGTATGCATGTACTATGTGTACTAAATAATTTGGGGACACCCCAAAATTATTTAGCGACCCCCCTGAGGGGTCGCGACCCACAGGTTGAGAACCCCATGCCCTATAGGGACACGGGCAGAACATGCAAACTCCACACAGAAAAGCCCTATCGCCAACCACGCCTAGGGTATGAGCACTGATGACACAAGGAGAGAACGCGCCCGCACATCGTCCCCAGCGGGAATCGAACCCAGGACCTTCTATAGCTGTGAGGCGATAGCCCCTTATACTTGAGTAAAACATGATGAGAGTACTTTTTCCACCACTGTTTGTTCACACACCCCAACCTTTCCACACACATACCTTGTCTCCGTGGGTGAAGGTGTGTCCGTCGCTGGCTCTCCTCCAGGAGATGTCAGGCATGGGTTCTCCCTCGGACACGCAGGAGATCATGGCTGCACTGCCCTCCACCGCCGTCACGTTACGGAGCTGAGTGATGTGAGGCTGGACTGGAGGATGGAGAGAGAGAGAGAGAGAGAGAGAGAGAGAGAGAGAGAGAGAGAGAGAGAGAGAGAGAGAGAGCATGGTCAAGAGTAGTGTTGTAGTCGATTCCGAGTCAAGACCGAGTGTGGGAGGAGGCCGATTCAAACCAACGGGAGGCAAGACCGAGTGTGGGAGGAGGTCGATTCAAAGTCGAGACTGAGGCTGAGATCAACGGGAGGCAAGACCGAGTCGAGGTCGAGTCGGTACGAGATAGGTACAGAACAACATATAGCTGTCTATAAGCGCCAGACAGCTCTCTTATGTTAATATACTGCGAGACATGAATGCAGTCAGTGTGTTATTGTATAAAACGAAACCATGTATTTATATTGGCCACATGATATTTAGAACCCTAAACAAACATTAATAGTCCATAGACTTGGCTGCCTTATGATGTAATTTAAAAAGCCATGCATTGGAGGGGCTAGCGCCAAAAAAGAAAAGTTTAAAAATACCATAGACCTATGATGCTCTCGTATTTAAAAAAAAAGTTAACATCTTAACATGTTCTTATTAATACTCTTGTCGCTTCAAGACAGACTCATTAAACATTCTGACAGATCTTCCGACAAACACTTGGAGATTGTCAGCCATTTCAGACTTTTAAGTTTAAGCCAACTTTTGGCATCATCACGGTCCATGGACGACGCACTCCCCCATGGGTACTTTGTTTACTTGCTCGTCGTCACCGGAGGAAAACCCAGGACTGCACAGCCCGGCAGAGAAAACAACAAACCTCCTCTGCCCGTAGCATTCTGCTAGCCAAATGTTCAGTCCCTCCAAAATGATCTAAACAAGCTGCACGCACAGATTAAACACCAGCGGGAAATGAGGTACTTCTGTGTTCTCTGGCATTCAATGAGACACGCATGGCTGGAGTCCAGCATGCCCGTCACTCCACGGTCCAGCATGCTGGACCGTTTCCCCGCTCGGTTCTGGACCGTTTCCCCGGTCGGTTCTTCAAACTTCCAGCTGCTGACCAACACAGTTAGACATTTCTACCTCCCGAGACAGTTCAGCTCAGTCTTTGCTCAGGCGTGGAGTGGACGAACTGAATAAGATACACATATTAATGGTACATACATAGTTATGTACATTACTCATAATTCACCACCACATAATCTCCACTTTCTTTCTTCCTCAAGGTGTGTGTGTGTGTGTGTGTCCACAGTAAAGTCTCACGTCGATCGGACCAATGGTGCCGGAGATGTCCACAGACAGGGGCGGGACCAAACATTCTCGTCCACGCCTTAGGCCTGGCGGAGACGAGTTGTTCCGCATCCAGAAGGCCATTAAGAGAAGTACTGTTAGACTCTGTAGCAGCTGTACTTCCCCCAAGCAATACGGTTTTTTGAATGACGAGACCAAAAGTAGTTGCTGCAACAACAAGCTGTAACTCAAGCTGGGAGGAGAAAACCTTCGATCCTCACCGAGAGCGCTCAACAAAGGGCTGCTCTTCTGGCAGCAGCTGAATAGATTCTGAAAACTGGTCCAGTTCGACCGCGGTCCAGTCCACCCACATCATCACTCTTATTGGTGGCAGGGCATTGTTTGGCAATAGCCTGGAAATTAGCATTAGAAGATCAGCAAATGATCAGACCTTTAATTGAATTGCCATAGTTAGAACACTTGTTTTACCATCCACTATCTCAGTTGCATTAACAACGTATTAGCCAGCTAAGCAGTTTGGTGTCTTTATATTTAATAGATTTAATGAATGTCCACAAAGGCAATTAAAGCACTTGTCTGTGGAGAGTATAGCTTTGCTATGGTAGTAATTCTTAGCATTCTTGCTGAGATACTGGAATAGCTTGGCTACCAATTACTGTATCCATGACAGCCAACATTCTGCAGCAAGACTATTTTTTGACCTAAACTCAAACTGAATTTTAATACTTGTAATGCGAGTGGTGGCACCTCAGATATTATTAGGCTACTTACTGGAATCGTGCACAAGCAGGACTGACATTTCTTACTTTCATACGTAATTCTAGGCTGTCGTTTGTTAGCAGGGGCAATATGCATGTGCACGTACACAATACATACATAGCAAGCACATCAGCTTTTGTACAGTACATTCCCTGTGCCCCTCCCCCGCACGGGCTGTCAAGGACAATAAAACTAACTTACAGCTACACCCCATACCTCCCGTTGCAAAACAAAACTCCCCCTGTTACCTTCATTAAACTGTACATTCTGAAGAACGAGTGCTTCTCTCGACTTGACACGTTGTTGATGAATGGCGTATAAATCTCCATGTAATTTCACGGTGGCGGGAGAAGAGAACTACAGCTCAGAGCTTCATGAAAATAATAATTACAAACTGTTTTTGTGTATGAGGATCTCATATTCGGTGTTTCAGTAAATGAAATGCGATATCTCTTTTGAAATTAAATGAATCACATTGATGACATTGCTCGCATTCCAGGATGCATTTCTATCCAATGGGAATCAAGCAGGCGATATAATATTTTATTTTGTTTTGTTTTGATCAACGCAGTGCTGTATACGTCAGTGATTTAAGGTGACATAAATGCAACGCGTATAGCTCATAAACCTTTCAAGCCCCAAGGGGTGGCTCATCTATCATCTCATCTATCCACCACTATGGAACATATATTGTACCACAATAATACAACAGCAAGAGTGTCATGTTCCCAAAAAGCCATACAGATTTTGGTGCCTTTACTTTACTTGAGTATTTCAAATTTCCAGTACTTTTATTTCTACTCCACTACAGGCAAATAATCCAAATATTGTATTTTTACTCCACCACATGTATTTAAAACCTTAGCTACTAGTTGCTTTGTAAATTTTGATTATTATTACAAAACAGAGTAACCACTACAGCGCTATACCTTTAAAACAGAGTAACCACTACAGCGCTATACCTTTAAAACAGAGTAACCACTACAGCGCTATACCTTTAAAACAGAGTAACCACTACAGCGCTATACCTTTAAAACAGAGTAACCACTACAGCGCTATACCTTTAAAACAGAGTAACCACTACAGCGCTATACCTTTCGGCCATTTGAAAATAGCCGATCTACAAGCATTCTGCGACATTCTGCATAATGAGCACTTTGTACTTTTGTTACTTATATTTTGAATTGATACCAATACACTTTTGCACTTTTACTCAAGTATACATTTTGAATCCGCTGTTAGGCCTCACTCAGACCTTTACTGCATTGCTGTATGCTTGTTGGATGAATGTTGTGTAGTGTCATGGCCGCCCCAATGCATTTCCAATGGGAGTCACATGGTTTGACACAACATTTGTGTTGTATGAGGGGGAGGGGCGCAGTCGAAACACAGCCGAAAGCCATACAACAGCTTGTAGTCCAAAATGTGGACTACAAACCATGTGACTTCCATTGGAAATGCATTGGGGCGGCCATGACACTACACAACATTCATCCAACAAGCATACAGCAATGCAGTAAAGGTCTGAGTGAGGCCTTACAAGTAACAGCAGTATTGATACTTAAAACATTTGAGTAGCTTTTCCCACCACTGCACGGGAAGCTTCCCTTACCAAACACTTTGAGGAGGAGCTACACGGGAGGCTTCCCTTACCAAACACTTTGAGGAGGAGCTACACGGGAGGCTTCCCTTACCAAACACTTTGAGGAGGAGCTCTCTACACGGGAGGCTTCCCTTACCAAACACTTTGAGGAGGAGCTACACGGGAGGCTTCCCTTACCAAACACTTTGAGGAGGAGCTCTCTACACGGGAGGCTTCCCTTACCAAACACTTTGAGGAGGATCTCTCTACACGGGAGGCTTCCCTTACCAAACACTTTGAGGAGGATCTCTCTACACGGGAGGCTTCCCTTACCAAACACTTTGAGGAGGATCTCTCTACACGGGAGGCTTCCCTTACCAAACACTTTGAGGAGGATCTCTCTACACGGGAGGCTTCCCTTACCAAACACTTTGAGGAGGAGCTACACGGGAGGCTTCCCTTACCAAACACTTTGAGGAGGAGCTCTCTACACGGGAGGCTTCCCTTACCAAACACTTTGAGGAGGAGCTCTCTACACGGGAGGCTTCCCTTACCAAACACTTTGAGGAGGAGCTCTCTACACGGGAGGCTTCCCTTACCAAACACTTTGAGGAGGATCTCTCTACACGGGAGGCTTCCCTTACCAAACACTTTGAGGAGGATCTCTCTACACGGGAGGCTTCCCTTACCAAACACTTTGAGGAGGAGCTACACGGGAGGCTTCCCTTACCAAACACTTTGAGGAGGAGCTCTCTACACGGGAGGCTTCCCTTACCAAACACTTTGAGGAGGAGCTCTCTACACGGGAGGCTTCCCTTACCAAACACTTTGAGGAGGAGCTCTCTACACGGGAGGCTTCCCTTACCAAACACTTTGAGGAGGAGCTACACGGGAGGCTTCCCTTTCCAAACACTTTGAGGAGGAGCTCTCTACACGGGAGGCTTCCCTTACCAAACACTTTGAGGAGGAGCTCTCTACACGGGAGGCTTCCCTTACCAAACACTTTGAGGAGGAGCTCTCTACACGGGAGGCTTCCCTTACCAAACACTTTGAGGAGGAGCTCTCGCTCCTGGGAGCCGGCCTTGTTGGTGGCTCTGCAGGTGTAGGTGCCTCCGTCCTCCTGGCGGATGCCGTGGATGGTCAGAGTGCTCCGCCCAGCCTCCAGACCCAAGATCACGTACTTCTCCTGCTGCTGCTGCAGCTGCTGACCTCTCCTGGACAACACGAGAAAGACAAGGAAGTGATCATCATCATCATCATCATTTATTTTAATAAAAGGGTGAACCCTTATTCTTTTGTATTTTTGTATCCCAGAATTTTTGTAACCAGTTTATTTTCACCCAGTGACAATTTTCTAATGCAGTGGTTTTCAACCAGTGGTCCTTGAGGGGGTTCCATGATGGTCCCCAGCTAAATGATGGAGAGTTAACCAAATGGACCCTTATTAGATATTTAACCCGTATACAGTATTATCTTTAACTCTTGAGTGTAAAATGAAACCATTTGGTTTCATTTTACACTCTCAAGAGTAAAATTATTGTTAAACATCTACATTACTTAATTTAAAAGAAGTATAATAATGGGCCTTGATATGAAAAGGGTTGAAAATCAGTGATCTAATGTAATCCTGGGAGCTACATTCCCGCTGCCGCTTCCTTTCCCCTCCATCAGGCGCCCCGGCTGGCCAGCGGGAGGCAGTATAGAGACCAGGATTGTGAGGCTCCCTACATGGGGAGAACATGCAAACTCCACACAGAAAGGCCCTTTCGCCAACCTCACCATGAGGATGGTGAGGAGGAGAGAACACGCACCCAGCGGGAATTCGAACCCAGAACCTTCTAGCTGTGAGGAGACTGTGCCACCGTGCCCCCCTTTCTGGAACCCTTATTTTCAATCTCCTTCATCTTTTTTTAGTTTTTATGATGATTTGAATTGTGTTTTATTTTTCATGTAGATCCAAAATAATTCAAATGTGCGTGTCTGGAACAAAATCTTTTCAGATGGGGGGGCAGCCAAATACAGATTGTCTTTTCATTCATCATTCGATAAAATTCGCACAGAAACCTTGTACATTGTTCAATCTCCTTCATCTTTTTTTAGTTTTTATGATGATTTGAATTGTGTTTTATTTTTCATGTCATGACAATGAATTGATTGAATACCGAAATATTTTCGGAGATCCCTTTGGTCGTGTGTTTGACTGTACCCTGTACCGTTTACATTTATACCAATAACGTATTCAATCAATCAATCAATCAATGGTGCCGAGTTAGACATATGACAAATACGAAAAAATGCAAAATGAGCACAAAAATACAATATAGCAGCACTAATTAACCGAATGTGACAAGTTGTCAGTGGCTTATATTAGCTGCTATATTTTATTTGTTTATTTCTATTGTGTCACAGCTGTCTTGTTGTCACTGACAACAAGACAGCTGTGACAGCACATTTAGGTGCTGTGACACCTAAATGTGACAACTGTCTGAAAACTGATGGAACAAACAAGCTGTTCTGTAGTGACAATCATTTACACGGATAGTTCATGTTACGGTTCTATGATTTTATTACTTTTGGAGATTACACAATTATATGGGAATTAAATTACATCATACATGCACGCACGCACACTGGAACTGTTGTATATTTTCAATGAATTTAGTACAAAACTCGATTAATTTAGTACAACAACAGGACCCCAATGGAAACAAGAAATGCACTCTCTCGAGATGCCAACTTGTGCCCTGCACACAAGTAGGCCATGTATGGCCTATACGTGTGCGCAAGCAGAGCACGCCATGAAGTGCGCTCACCACTGCTGGTACGACTGCTGCTCTGAGTCCTAGAGCTCTCTGCTGTCTGGGTAAGACTGCTACTCTGAGTCCTAGAGCTCTCTGCTGTCTGGGTAAATCTGCTACTCTGAGTCCTAGAGCTCTCTGCTGTCTGTCTGGGTACGACTGCTGCTCTGAGTCCTAGAGCTCTCTGCTGTCTGGGTACGACTGCTGCTCTGAGTCCTAGAGCTCTCTGCTGTCTGTCTGGGTACGACTGCTGCTCTGAGTCCTAGAGCTCTCTGCTGTCTGTCTGGGTAAGACTGCTGCTCTGAGTCCTAGAGCTCTCTGCTGTCTGTCTGGGTAAGACTGCTACTCTGAGTCCTAGAGCTCTCTGCTGTCTGGGTAAGACTGCTGCTCTGAGTCCTAGAGCTATCTGCTGTCTGGGTACGACTGCTGCTCTGAGTCCTAGAGCTCTCTGCTGTCTGTCTGGGTACGACTGCTGCTCTGAGTCCTAGAGCTCTCTGCTGTCTGGGTAAGACTGCTGCTCTGAGTCCTAGAGCTCTCTGCTGTCTGGGTACGACTGCTGCTCTGAGTCCTACAGCTCTCTGCTGTCTGGGTACGACTGCTGCTCTGAGTCCTAGAGCTCTCTGCTGTCTGTCTGGGTACGACTGCTGCTCTGAGTCCTAGAGCTCTCTGCTGTCTGTCTGGGTATGACTGCTACTCTGAGTCCTAGAGCTCTCTGCTGTCTGTCTGGGTACGACTGCTGCTCTGAGTCCTAGAGCTCTCTGCTGTCTGTCTGGGTAAGACTGCTGCTCTGAGTCCTAGAGCTCTCTGCTGTCTGTCTGGGTACGACTGCTGCTCTGAGTCCTAGAGCTCTCTGCTGTCTGTCTGGGTAAGACTGCTGCTCTGAGTCCTAGAGCTCTCTGCTGTCTGGGTATGACTGCTGCTCTGAGTCCTAGAGCTCTCTGCTGTCTGGGTAACTTGGGTAAGACTGCTGATGTATAGTGCTGAAGTGGGTAATGTATGATTTGTAATAATAATCCAAATCTACAAAGTAACTAGAGGGAAAAGCTGTCAAATGTAGTGGAGTAAAAGTACAATATTTGGATCTGAGATCAGCGTTGATGTATATCCGTTCTCCCCATGCTGTGAAGCCCCCATGCTGAAAGGAAACCACACACACACTGAGAGGACATGCAAGTGGGAGCTCTCGAGGGAGGAGGAGGAGGAGGAGGAGGAGGAGGAGGGAGGCGACGTCAAAAGAAAAGTGTTTACATCCAGGGTGATTCTGTGATTTGTATCTCCTGCAGCGACTGTGTGTGTGTGTGTGTGTGTGTGTGTGTGCGTGCGTGCGTGCGTGCGTGCGTGTCATCATGTGCCATCTTTTTTTCCCTCTGTGTGTTAAGCATGTGCAGCAGTTATATCTGGTTGGACCATATAATGTAACCTAATTCTGATCAGTGTTTGGGTCTATTGTATTGCGCCTCTTGTGCAGATCCAAATAAAATAATTCAAATGTGCGTGTCTGGAACAAAATCTTTTCAGATGGGGGGGGCAGCCAAATACAAATTGTCTTTTCATTCATCATTCGATAACATTCGCACAGAAACCTTGTACATTGTTTCGCAGGACAAAACAGAACTGAGTCAGCAGCAGCGAGGGTGATTTTGTGGTTGAAAACAGACAAAATAAAAAGGAAATATAATATTTGGTCCCGCAGGTAAAGAGCGAGGAGACAGTTTCACCTGCTGAGCAAGGACCTGTGGAATTATCCACATCGTTTCAAGGTTCATTTCAGTGGCCCGGCCGCCCGGGTTTGATGATTTGCTAGCAATACTGGAGTCACATATTAAAAAGAAAACCAATTTCCGCAACTCAATTGATGCTGAACAGCGACCGGCATACACACGTGCGCACACACTCACGCGCGCATGCACGCATACACACACACACACACACACACACACACACACACACACACGCATGCACGCGCGCACACACACACACCCACCTTGAAACACAAAATAGAGACTGGAAGTTGACAGATGCAGAAAAAAGAAAAAGAAAAAACGTAGTGCAATATATATTGAACCTGATCTGAAATATTGGGACGACAGTTCCAGAGGCAGGTGTGTGTGTGTGTGTGTGTGTAAACATGACACGACAATGTGAGGTTGTATTTATTTTTTTAACATGCAATGATTTTGGACGAGAAATACTGACTGAAGTGTGTGAGAGGCTGAAACGTCCACAGCCATTAAACAACAGAGCGGAGTGGTAGACGCAACAAGGGCACGGTAATGTGAAAATAAATCACGCGTGGCAGAAGGTATACCTCAAAGGTTTCAACCCCCATGAACCCTTAGCCTAGCATCCCAATGGGGCTCGATGCACACAGAATACATCTTCCTACTCCCGGGCCCCTTCCCTATACTTCCTCCTCCCGGGCCCCTTCCCTATACTTCCTACTCCCGGGCCCCTTCCCTATACTTCCTCCTCCCGGGCCCCTTCCCTATACTTCCTCCTCCCGGGCCCCTTCCCTATACTTCCTACTCCCGGGCCCCTTCCCTATACTTCCTCCTCCCGGGCCCCTTCCCTATACTTCCTCCTCCCGGGCCCCTTCCCTATACTTCCTCCTCCCGGGCCCCTTCCCTATACTTCCTCCCTCCCGGGCCCCTTCCCTATACTTCCTCCTCCCAGGCCCCTTCCCTATACTTCCTACTCCCGGGCCCCTTCCCTATACTTCCTACTCCCAGGCCCCTTCCCTATACTTCCTCCTCCCGGGCCCCTTCCCTATACTTCCTCCTCCCGGGCCCCTTCCCTATACTTCCTACTCCCGGGCCCCTTCCCTATACTTCCTCCTCCCGGGCCCCTTCCCTATACTTCCTCCTCCCGGGACCCTTCCCTATACTTCCTTCACAGGACGTGTTACCGATGATACTAGGCTCTATTTCATTTAGTGTACGGTGGTTCACAAACTTTTTAATTTCAAGGACTCCAAAGAGTGTACAAATGTTATGTTGGCTCCATGTGCACACTCTCAGAATTACAAACCCATACAGGGCCATTTGGAACCCACTCAAGGACGCGTGATTATGAATCCCACCAACGTTCTAGGGTAGACCCGCCTCACCATGTGTCTGATTGGCTCCCGGGAAGGCATCGTTTTACTGAGGTTAGGCCGTTCGTGTTAGGTTTAGGGGGGTGCATACTTAGTTTAGACTAGTCATTGGTTAGACATGAGTTAAGGTTAGGTTTAGGTGTGCTGCCCTGTGGGAGGTTAGGTTTAGGGTGAGGGTTTGAGATAGGTTGTAGTTGTAGGACTAATGACTGGTCGCAAAAACGAGAACTGTCAATCACAACGACTACTGGCCAATCACAGCAGGGCTTTCCTAGAACTGAGGTGGGATACATAATAGCGCCTCAAGGACACCTTGTGACCCACTGGTGTAGCAGAGTGTTTCCAGTGAGCCAACATGCACAATAGCAACACCCTTGTCTCTGTTTGACCAGAATGGAACAGAGCCTTCATTGGCATCAGTGGTGGTAATGCCTGTGAAGGAAGTAGGGAAGGGGCCCGTGTTCCTGTGAAGGAAGTAGGGAAGGGGCCCGTGTTCCTGTGAAGGAAGTAGGGAAGGGGCCCGTGTTCCTGTGAAGGAAGTAGGGAAGGGGCCCGTGTTCCTGTGAAGGAAGTAGGGAAGGGGCCCGTGTTCCTGTGAAGGAAGTAGGGAAGGGGCCCGTGTTCCTGTGAAGGAAGTAGGGAAGGGGCCCGTGTTCCTGTGAAGGAAGTAGGGAAGGGGCCCGTGTTCCTGTGAAGGAAGTAGGGAAGGGGCCCGTGTTCCTGTGAAGGAAGTAGGGAAGGGGCCCGTGTTCTAGGAAGTAGGGAAGGGGCCCATGTTCCTGTGAAGGAAGTAGGGAAGGGGCCCGTGTTCTAGGAAGTAGGGAAGGGGCCCATGTTCCTGTGAAGGAAGTAGGGAAGGGGCCCGTGTTCCTGTGAAGGAAGTAGGGAAGGGGCCCGTGTTCCTGTGAAGGAAGTAGGGAAGGGGCCCGTGTTCCTGTGAAGGAAGTAGGGAAGGGGCCCGTGTTCCTGTGAAGGAAGTAGGGAAGGGGCCCGTGTTCCTGTGAAGGAAGTAGGGAAGGGGCCCGTGTTCCTGTGAAGGAAGTAGGGAAGGGGCCCGTGTTCTTAATGCCTGTGAAGGAAGTAGGGAAGGGGCCCGTGTTCCTGTGAAGGAAGTAGGGAAGGGGCCCGTGTTCTTTCATCAGTGGTGGTAATGCCTGTGAAGGAAGTAGGGAAGGGGCCCGTGTTCTAGGAAGTAGGGAAGGGGCCCGTGTTCTAGGAAGTAGGGAAGGGGCCCGTGTTCTAGGAAGTAGGGAAGGGGCCCGTGTTCTAGGAAGTAGGGAAGGGGCCCGTGTTCTAGGAAGTAGGGAAGGGGCCCGTGTTCTAGGAAGTAGGGAAGGGGCCCGTGTTCTAGGAAGTAGGGAAGGGGCCCGTGTTCTTTAATGCCTGTGAAGGAAGTAGGGAAGGGGCCCGTGTTCCTGTGAAGGAAGTAGGGAAGGGGCCCGTGTTCCTGTGAAGGAAGTAGGGAAGGGGCCCGTGTTCCTGTGAAGGAAGTAGGGAAGGGGCCCGTGTTCCTGTGAAGGAAGTAGGGAAGGGGCCCGTGTTCCTGTGAAGGAAGTAGGGAAGGGGCCCATGTTCTTAATGCCTGTGAAGGAAGTAGGGAAGGGGCCCGTGTTCTTTAGGAAGTAGGGAAGGGGCCCGTGTTCTTAATGCCTGTGAAGGAAGTAGGGAAGGGGCCCGTGTTCTTAATGCCTGTGAAGGAAGTAGGGAAGGGGCCCGTGTTCTTTAGGAAGTAGGGAAGGGGCCCGTGTTCTTAATGCCTGTGAAGGAAGTAGGGAAGGGGCCCGTGTTCTAGGAAGTAGGGAAGGGGCCCGTGTTCTTTAGGAAGTAGGGAAGGGGCCCGTGTTCTTAATGCCTGTGAAGGAAGTAGGGAAGGGGCCCGTGTTCCTGTGAAGGAAGTAGGGAAGGGGCCCGTGTTCTTAATGCCTGTGAAGGAAGTAGGGAAGGGGCCCGTGTTCTTAATGCCTGTGAAGGAAGTAGGGAAGGGGCCCGTGTTCTTTAA
The DNA here is from genome assembly GCF_951216825.1 of Electrona antarctica. Classification (NCBI taxonomy): domain Eukaryota; kingdom Metazoa; phylum Chordata; class Actinopteri; order Myctophiformes; family Myctophidae; genus Electrona; species Electrona antarctica. The sequence continues at coordinate 5,709,375 of NC_136803.1, read as the reverse complement.
GGAAGTAGGGAAGGGGCCCGTGTTCTTTAAGGAAGTAGGGAAGGGGCCCGTGTTCTTAATGCCTGTGAAGGAAGTAGGGAAGGGGCCCGTGTTCTTTAAGGAAGTAGGGAAGGGGCCCGTGTTCTTAATGCCTGTGAAGGAAGTAGGGAAGGGGCCCGTGTTCTTTAAGGAAGTAGGGAAGGGGCCCGTGTTCTTTAAGGAAGTAGGGAAGGGGCCCGTGTTCTTAATGCCTGTGAAGGAAGTAGGGAAGGGGCCCGTGTTCTTTAAGGAAGTAGGGAAGGGGCCCGTGTTCTTAATGCCTGTGAAGGAAGTAGGGAAGGGGCCCGTGTTCTTTAAGGAAGTAGGGAAGGGGCCCGTGTTCTTAATGCCTGTGAAGGAAGTAGGGAAGGGGCCCGTGTTCTTTAAGGAAGTAGGGAAGGGGCCCGTGTTCTTTAAGGAAGTAGGGAAGGGGCCCGTGTTCTTAATGCCTGTGAAGGAAGTAGGGAAGGGGCCCGTGTTCTTTAAGGAAGTAGGGAAGGGGCCCGTGTTCTTAATGCCTGTGAAGGAAGTAGGGAAGGGGCCCGTGTTCTTTAAGGAAGTAGGGAAGGGGCCCGTGTTCTTAATGCCTGTGAAGGAAGTAGGGAAGGGGCCCGTGTTCTTTAAGGAAGTAGGGAAGGGGCCCGTGTTCTTAATGCCTGTGAAGGAAGTAGGGAAGGGGCCCGTGTTCTAGGAAGTAGGGAAGGGGCCCGTGTTCTTAATGCCTGTGAAGGAAGTAGGGAAGGGGCCCGTGTTCTAGGAAGTAGGGAAGGGGCCCGTGTTCTAGGAAGTAGGGAAGGGGCCCGTGTTCTAGGAAGTAGGGAAGGGGCCCGTGTTCTTTAAGGAAGTAGGGAAGGGGCCCGTGTTCTTAATGCCTGTGAAGGAAGTAGGGAAGGGGCCCGTGTTCTAGGAAGTAGGGAAGGGGCCCGTGTTCTTAATGCCTGTGAAGGAAGTAGGGAAGGGGCCCGTGTTCTAGGAAGTAGGGAAGGGGCCCGTGTTCTAGGAAGTAGGGAAGGGGCCCGTGTTCTAGGAAGTAGGGAAGGGGCCCGTGTTCTAGGAAGTAGGGAAGGGGCCCGTGTTCTAGGAAGTAGGGAAGGGGCCCGTGTTCTTAATGCCTGTGAAGGAAGTAGGGAAGGGGCCCGTGTTCTAGGAAGTAGGGAAGGGGCCCGTGTTCTAGGAAGTAGGGAAGGGGCCCGTGTTCTAGGAAGTAGGGAAGGGGCCCGTGTTCCTGTGAAGGAAGTAGGGAAGGGGCCCGTGTTCTTAATGCCTGTGAAGGAAGTAGGGAAGGGGCCCGTGTTCTTTCCAACATGGCCTGTGTGCATAGAGCCCATTCAGGCAAACATTCGGTGAAAATAGGCAAACGGTGGGCAGTACCAGGTCTTATGACTTAACTTAAGACCTGGAGGCGTGGTCAATGCTGTTTGGCCACTCAGAATAGCCAAATGGCATTGATCACGGCGAGCCACCCCGCGTCCGAAACGGTTGAGAAATGACAGATTTACCGTGTGGGGGTCCCTCTACTGTAGAGCTGAAATCACATATACAGTTAATGTGTGCGTGTGTGTTTGTGTGTGTGTTAGGTTGCGCACAGGTGGTGAAACACAACCATGCTGTTTTCGTGCTCAGACATACCCAGCCAGCCAGCCAGCCACCCACACACATAGTCACGGTTAAGGAAGTGGTTTGCACCACTTAAAAAACAAAAAACACATTGGCTTATTTAGACAAGACAGAAGAAACAGACAATGATATGAGCAGAGAAGGTGGACACACATCAAACCAGAGACCCTGAATCAAAGCAAGACCATAAATCTCCGCCTTGGTCTGTGGTGGTACGCGCCTTTACCGCTAGACCAGCAGTGCCCCGCCCGGCATCATTCATCTAGACCAGCAGTGCCCCGCCCGCATCATTACCGCTAGACCAGCAGTGCCCCGCCCCCCCGGCATCATTCAAATATTACAGGACCTCATGTTGGAGGAGATAAATATGTGTCAACACCTTTTGGTGTTAGCATTATGTTATGCTTTAGCTATTGAAAAATAGCAGATCTACAAGCTCATAGCGCGCCACCGAGTGGCGCGCTATGAGCTTGTAGGTCTGCTATTTTTGAAAAATCAAAGAACGACCGACATAGAAACATAGCTTTTTCAGAAAACTGTCAGGATGTAGAAGACATTTTTAGAATCTGATCTCAGGTCGAAATGGGTTAAAATAATAACAGGTTAAACGGAGTGCTACCAACCTGTGCCAGGTGACGTCGGGCTGAGGGGATCCAGACGTGATGCAGGTGAAGGTGACTGACTCCTGGTAGTCAGCGGTGGCGTTGAAGGACGGCTGGAACACTGACAGAACTGGAGGCACTGGAAGACAAGAGGGTCATAGTTACTAATAGCAGTTTCTTTTTTATACATTATAAATGTTTTAATCCCACGATTTTTGTAACCTATTTTTGTCAATTGTCTAGTGTAATCGTGGGCGCTATTCAGTATTTTAGCCGTGACGTGAGCGCCCCCTCCAGAGATACTTCCGGGTCCTACTTTTGTGTCGCTTTTGTGTCCCCATAGAGCTATACTGAGACGCTCCGTCGGACTAAATCTGAGATGAAAACAACCCCGAAAGTCTAATTTTACCGCTTTCCTCGCAACAACAAAGCTGCTGCTCTCCCAAATTTTGCTGTGACAGGCCGTCTGCCCCACACGGAATACTATCGCCATTTTATTTCATTGTGCCAACTAAATCCTCATTAATTGCAAACTAGATTCAACATACTCAACCCTGCACACATTCTAAATATGCACCCGAAATATTGTACTGAGCAAATGGACTGTTAACCACCTTCAATAATAATGATAATAATAGTCTTTATTGTCTCAACATCATATATTTTCTTTGTCATGGACACAAACATTAATAATTCTACTCGAGTTGGAAGCATTAAGACCCATTTTAACCCTCAATGGCTTCCTTTCTGAAAAATAACGTCATTGTAAAAAGATTCACGCGTTTAGATATTCTATTTACAATGAGATGCGGACGGGAGCTGGTGCCACTTGGACCCGGACGTAACGTAGGACTACAAAATGACGTCGGACTTAAATACTGAATATACTACCAACCTGGGGAGAGCAACGGACTGACCTCATGCTTCCTTCTATGCATGAGAGGTCCCAGTTCTTTTAAACCGACAGGGGGGAGTTTCCCCAGTTGGAGGGTACAGTACATTCCCTAGGGCAGGGGTTCTCAACGTTTTTGGCCGGGGACCCCCGGAAATGCTTTGGCAATGTCTCGGGACCCCCGCCCCGCCCCCTCCCGACCCCCAATATAAATTGACTACTACAATAACCTTAACCCATTTTGGGCGGGAACCCCTTTTGGTGTTTTAAGCATTATGTTATAATTTAGCTAATGAAAAATAGCAGATCTACAAGCTCATAGCGCGCCACCGAGTGGCGCGCTACGAGCTTGTAGGTCTGCTATTTTTGAAAAATCGTGAAAAAAAAGATCAAAAAATCTTTATTTTTTTATTTTTTTGAAAATAATTTGGGGACCCCCTAAAATAATTTGGCGACCCCCCGAGGGGTCGCGACCCACGGGTTGAGAACCCCTGCCCTAGGGCAGTGGTTCCCAAAGTGGGGTCCTTGAGGGAGTACCACGGGATCCCCAGCTATGATGGATAGTTAGGAACCAAATGGAACGGGTCCATTTGGTTCCATTTGTACACTCTGAGTTAAATTAACATTGATTGTACAATATAGATTGGGGGTCCCAGAGATAGAAAATGCCATTAAATGGGGGTCCGTAGACTAAGGAATGTCAAACTGGGGGTCCTTGAAATGAAACGGGAGAGGGACAAACTCCACACAAAGGCCCTTTAGCCAACCACCTAGGGGAAGGGCACTGATGACCTCAAATGAAGACCCTAACCCTAACCCTAACCCTAACCCTAACCCTTAGCCAACCACCTAGGGGAAGGGCACTGATGACCTCAAATGAAGACCCTAACCCTAACCCTAACCCTAACCCTTAGCCAACCACCTAGGGGAAGGGCACTGATGACCTCAAATGAAGACCCTAACCCTAACCCTAACCCTAACCCTAACCCTAACCCTTAGCCAACCACCTAGGGGAAGGGCACTGATGACCTCAAATGAAGACCCTAACCCTAACCCTAACCCTAACCCTTAGCCAACCACCTAGGGGAAGGGCACTGATGACCTCAAATGAAGACCCTAACCCTAACCCTAACCCTAACCCTAACCCTAACCCTTAGCCAACCACCTAGGGGAAGGGCACTGATGACCTCAAATGAAGACAGTGATGATGTCTAACTAGCCGTTTCTGAGGGCTGCAGTTCAGCTTATCAATATTGTTCTTCTTCTGACGATAGTAGTCAAAATCAGTCACCACTCACCAGAAATAGTTAATAGACAATTACTCAGTCAAGCTGTATCTACATACCACGGCAACCCAACATTTATCTCATGACACAGCCAGCCAGGCAGCCAGATAATCTACATAGATACAGTAGATAGCAAATACATAAATATAGAAACATGTATAAAAACCCATGGAGGAAACTCAGCTGATCAAACAATGTTCAGTAGCAGCAGTTCAAGCTCCAGGCAGTACAGTATGGAATAAATCCATCTGTGCTCCCCTGAGACTACAGCAGCCAAAGTAGTGTCCCTGCGTTCCAATCAGCTGCAGAGGTGTCATCTTATCCACAGGTCAAAGTTAAGCAGAGAGCTGGCCCAGTTGTCTCTGAGACAGACAGGAGCTCATGGTGACGAGGCAATGACAGCTATGCAGAAAGAGAGCTCAATAAATAGGACTCTCTTCATCTCTCGACTCATTCTCTCTCTCTCTCTCTCTGTCGCTCTCGCTCTCTCTCGCTCTCTCTCTCTCTCTCTCACTCTCTCCCTCCCTCGCTCTCTCTCTCTCTCTCTCGCTCTCTCCCTCCCTCGCTCTCTCGCTCTCTCTCTCTCTCTCTCCCTCCCTCGCTCTCTCGCTCTCTCTCCCTCGCTCTCTCTCTCTCTCTCTCTCCCTCCCTCGCTCTCTCTCTCCCTCCCTCGCTCTCTCTCTCTCCCTCCCTCCCTCGCTCTCTCTCTCTCTCTCCCTCCCTCGCTCTCTCTCCCTCGCTCTCTCTCCCTCCCTCGCTCTCTCGCTCTCTCCCTCTCCCTCGACTCATTGTCTTCTCTCTCTCTCTCTCTCTCTCTCTCTCTCTCTCCCCCCCCCCCCCCCTCCCCCCCCCCCATTTCCGATAAGAAACAAGTTGACCTGCATGGACAAATCTTTTTTCTTTCTCTTTATGCTGCACTCAACTGGAGAAAATGTGTGCACACGCACACAAGGTCGCACAAGCACACACACATGCACACGCAATCGTGTTGCTTTTGGCGAGATTAGTTTTATTTGACTGTGTTGAATGCATCTCTTTGTTTGGGCAAAACTCTCCTGACAAATATTTATTCCTTTTTCACTTAGAAAAGCATTGCATTGTGGGATGCCAGGTGGCAACTCTCTTCTCTCTAACCAACGAGAATTTTAACCATAATTTGTTTTTCCTGCTTTCCTGAAAGGCTACGTAAATGAGGAACGGGAGTTACCTGGACAGATACTGAATGTTTAAATTGCACTGGAAAGGCAAACTGCAGCCAAAGGGTTGATGGAATGCACTGAAGTCAACGGGAGCCGGGTCTACACGCATATGAATAAACACTTGCTTTGATGTATTGCAACCTTTATGAAAATATATATATTCCAGAAGATAAATACATCCAGAAAATAAGACAATGCAGGCAAGAAATATACATACTATGTCATGGTGGAAATTAAATGATTTAAAAATCAATGACATTGTTTTGTTGATACATTTTGTGTCATTGTAATCATTTCTTTATGAAGTAGCCGTGTAATAAGCAGGGTAATGAATAGTGAGCCAGTCGTTAGAGAAATAAAACCCCCTTCGGGGGGTGGCTTAGATCCCTCTGTGTGTATTTCTCAACAATGACCTGTAATAATTACACTGTTCATATCCCTTACATATTTAGTGTTGTGTGCAATTATGTCTATTTAGAAGGTATGTAAATATCTTTTGAGTTAAAGGTGAAAGTACTAATCAATTACACTTCAGCAATTCTGAGGTAATATGCGTGAAATTGTTATTCATGTCACAAAAACCTATATTCAACTATAGTGTAGATTTTCGTCTTACATAAACATTAAATTCCCATTGACAATGAATGGAGAATTTACGTCATATTATGTGGACGAGCCAATCGGCTATTTTTGCCCTACACAAAGATTAAGATCATTATCATCATCACTGTCATCAAATGCCACTGCTTTAAAGGCCTGACTCTGGCTCTGACTTCTGGAGGGGAGTGAAGACACAGTGGAGCTCTGGGCCGTTGGGCTCGGAGTGGGTCGGATGGCTTCTGGAGGGGAATGAAGACACAGTGGAGCTCTGGGCCGTTGGGCTCGGAGTGGGTCGGATGGCTTCTGGAGGGGAGTGAAGACACAGTGGAGCTCTGGGCCGTTGGGCTCGGAGTGGGTCGGATGGCTTCTGGAGGGGAGTGAAGACACAGTGGAGCTCTGGGCCGTTGGGCTCGGAGTGGGTCGGATGGCTTCTGGAGGGGAGTGAAGACACAGTGGAGCTCTGGGCCGTTGGGCTCGGAGTGGGTCGGATGGCTTCTGGAGGGGAGTGAAGACACAGTGGAGCTCTGGGCCGTTGGGCTCGGAGTGGGTCGGATGGCTTCTGGAGGGGAGTGAAGACACAGTGGAGCTCTGGGCCGTTGGGCTCGGAGTGAAGACACAGTGGAGCTCTGGGCCGTTGGGCTCGGAGTGGGTCGGATGGCTTCTGGAGGGGAGTGAAGACACAGTGGAGCTCTGGGCCGTTGGGCTCGGAGTGGGTCGGATGGCTTCTGGAGGGGAGTGAAGACACAGTGGAGCTCTGGGCCGTTGGGCTCGGAGTGAAGACACAGTGGAGCTCTGGGCCGTTGGGCTCGGAGTGGGTCGGATGGCTTCTGGAGGGGAGTGAAGACACAGTGGAGCTCTGGGCCGTTGGGCTCGGAGTGGGTCGGATGGCTTCTGGAGGGGAATGAAGACACAGTGGAGCTCTGGGCCGTTGGGCTCGGAGTGGGTCGGATGGCTTCTGGAGGGGAGTGAAGACACAGTGGAGCTCTGGGCCGTTGGGCTCGGAGTGGGTCGGATGGCTTCTGGAGGGGAGTGAAGACACAGTGGAGCTCTGGGCCGTTGGGCTCGGAGTGGGTCGGATGGCTTCTGGAGGGGAGTGAAGACACAGTGGAGCTCTGGGCCGTTGGGCTCGGAGTGGGTCGGATGGCTTCTGGAGGGGAGTGAAGACACAGTGGAGCTCTGGGCCGTTGGGCTCGGAGTGGGTCGGATGGCTTCTGGAGGGGAGTGAAGACACAGTGGAGCTCTGGGCCGTTGGGCTCGGAGTGAAGACACAGTGGAGCTCTGGGCCGTTGGGCTCGGAGTGGGTCGGATGGCTTCTGGAGGGGAGTGAAGACACAGTGGAGCTCTGGGCCGTTGGGCTCGGAGTGGGTCGGATGGCTTCTGGAGGGGAGTGAAGACACAGTGGAGCTCTGGGCCGTTGGGCTCGGAGTGAAGACACAGTGGAGCTCTGGGCCGTTGGGCTCGGAGTGGGTCGGATGGCTTCTGGAGGGGAGTGAAGACACAGTGGAGCTCTGGGCCGTTGGGCTCGGAGTGGGTCGGATGGCTTTCATTAAGGGGACATCTTCACCTGGTAGGACTTGGCTAATCTGGCCGGAGACGGCCTTTGGGATGAAGCCAGGAATGCTTCCATGATGTTTCCGGTCTGTTTTGGAGCCGGGTTCCGGTCTGTTTTGGAGCCGGGTTCCGGTCTGTTTTGGAGCCGGGTTCCGGACCCTGCTGGGCTGGCTTTGGTTCAGCCAGCAGGGTCCTGCCCCTCCCGCCTCTGTTGTCTGGAACGTTCGCCATCGTATTCTTGTGAATTCCTAATCACCGGACGACTACAGTACAGTTCACTCAATTTGGATACCGCACTAGTCACAACAGAGGGGCATGCGCTCATATTTTATCATTTATTTCTGGCATATAGATGACTTCACAATGACGATGTCAGTTATCATTTGTAAATTTGGCCAAAGTTTCAGCCCGAATATTTCATCCATCCAAACAATTGGCTCTGATCGGTTCCGCGGATTACAAGATTAGCTCCGCACACACACACACACACACACACACACACACACACACACACACACACACACACACACACACACACACACACACACACACACACACACACACACACACACACACACACACACACACACACACACACACACACACACACACACACACACACACACACACACACACACACACACACACACACACACAGAGAGAGAGAGAACTTCCCAGGGACAGAAATGGTCCACGCAATGATCAAAACTCCATGAGTCGTGTCCAATAGCACTAACTGGACAACTGTGACGAGGCAGCAGCATCTGTCTAACATGATAAGTATTGGACCCTGTCCTCCTCCGCTCAGTTCTCTGCTCTGTGTCCACACACGCCCTCGTCACACACACACACACACACACACACACACACACACACACACTCCCTCAAAGAGCTGCTCAGTTCTCTACTCTGTGTCCACACGCCCACGTCACACACGACCTCCCTCAAAGAGCTCCGTTACACAAAAAGACTACAAAAAGACTACAGCATGGATCCATAACTGTGGCTCAGGAGGTAGAGCAGGTCGTCCAATGATCCATGGGTCGGCGGTTCGAATCCTGTCTACATGTCGAAGTGTCCTTGGGCAAGACTCTGAACCCCAAATTGCTTCCGATGTGCTGGTTGGTACCTTGCATGGCTTCCGCCTCAATCGGTGTGTGAATGGGTGAATGTAATGCACAATCTATGTAAAGCGCCTTGGATAAAGGCGCTATATAAATGCACCATTTACCATTTACCATAAACCCAAACTCTGCACATGCTTTTGTGCCATATCCCCAAACGGGTATATTATGGACTAGTAGGAATGAATTACAGAGTGCAGTATATACACAGTACAGTATATCAGCATTAACCCATTTTGGGTGGGAACCCCTTTGTGTTTTAAACATCATGTTATAATTTAGCTATTGAAAAATAGCAGATCTACAAGCTCGTAGCGCGCCACCGAGTGGCGCGCTACGAGCTTGTAGGTCTGCTATTTTTGAAAAATCGTTAAAATGTGGCGCAAATCATTGAATATATATTTCAGAGCGAACTAAAATATTGGCTTCTGGGGGGGTCCCTGGAACTACATATTTTGAGATGGGGGTCCATGGCCCAATAGAGATAATTCTGGGGGTCCTTGACATGAAAAAGGTTGTGCACCAGGCACTGACATAGAAACAACTTGATCCGAGAAACATTGTAATTGGCCGCACCCGCCCGGAAACGGCCCCGAAAGGATTGGATCCGGTCCGAAACGGAGCAGAGAAGGATTTGACTGTTTGGACCATAAAGAAGGATAGAGACTGAACCGGCGCGATAGACCGGCCCCTCCCCCCCCCCGCTATTCATGTCAGTGGAAGTTGCTCAGTGGCGTTTTGAAGCAGCCAGAAGAACCCTCTACTTCCACATCTGACCACCATATTTTGGTGGTCAAATGCGGAAGTGCAACCGAGCGCTCAATGTTAAAGCCCAGCTGCACGGGGTTTCCCTGTCATGAATCCACGGGTCCGCCTGTAGTCCCTCCTCTTACCACTAGGGCCGAGCGCCTCAACCTTGGAGAGCCTCACTGGGTGTGTTCTCTGCAATATTATATGCTTCAACATGACATGAGACTGCTCTCTATGGGCGACGCGTGCACCCCGCCTCTCGAGGCAGCGCAGCGGAGGGTTGCAAACTTGCATAATATTAGTGCATTTTAGTGCACCGACATTCTTACCAGAGGTGTTGACAATCACAACAAAACTGTCCCACATTGCTCGTTGCTTTGCGTTTCGCCTCGCTCGTTCAAGGGGGCCGCCATGATTGCATTAATGTAGCCAGCGGGGTGTGGTGTGTGTGTGTGTGTGCACGTGTGTGTGTGTGTGTGTGTGTGTGTGTGTGTGTGTGTGTGTGTGTGTGTGTGTGTGTGTGTGTGTGTGTGTGTGTGCGCGCACGCTGTCGGGATTGGGGTGAGAGAGGCAGAGACAAAGCGAAAGAGAGAGAGAGCGAGAGAGGCGGCATGTCGAGGTGCATGACGAGCATTTCAGACGATCCGAACGAGACCGCGGCAATTTGGAATGGATCCGACCCTGCCCAAGGGACAAGTCAATATCTTTGGCCCGAACCGGCTCGGTTCTCAGGTGTGGACCCGTGCTGCCCTCTAATAATGTATACCTACTGTATATCAACAGGAGAAGCCAATAAGGAATGTGCTCTGTAGTTCTGTAAGTATAAAGGGCAACACACACAGGCTGTGAACAGGCTGCGCATGCAGCGTAGCAGCGCTGTATTGACACGCGCAAAGTGCCGTCCATAAGCACCAACAGGATGTGGTGCACGGCTGTCATGTTTGTAGTAAAGAAAAATAATTTTTCACAGCTGTTTTGACGCGCGTCGTTTGCAGCCTGTGTGTGTTGTTGCCCTTAAGGAAACTCCGGAGTGGCCGCTCGCTCACCGTTGACGACCACGGTGATGTCCACAAAGTCGATCTCGCCGCGGGCTTCGACACTGGCCTCACAGCGGTACACGCCCTCGTCTGCCTTGGTCACCTGGCGGATCTGAAGGTTGTTGTTCGGCAACACCTGGTACCTGCCTTCACAGAGACGGAGATTTTAGTTATTTGATCATCTTCACAGTATCAATACAATTATTGATACTAATTATTTATATATCAACATAAGAAAACTGTTACATAGTTAGAGGTGATTACAAGGAATAGGCTGAAAGCTTATATGTGCCTAAAAACATAAAGCAAAAACCACACCCATCCCACACCCGTGTCATTATAAAGATCCAGCAGCATCCATATGAGAGAGAATCACAATGAAAGACACACACACACACACACACACACACACACACACACACACACACACACACACACACACACACACACACACACACACACACACACACACACACACACACACACACACACACACACACACACACACACACACACACACACACACACACACACACACACACACACACACACGTCGCAGTCATACAAAGGTCAGTATACATACAGTTCCTATACTGTATTTCACGTTAATGTGCTCAGGGTGATGATCGCAGAGGGAATAAAATAATGAGCTCGGCACATTTGCCTGATAATAACGTTCACATGCAGTATAGATAACCGCTTCATACAGTCCCACATACTGTATATTAGTGCTGCAGCAATACTGGGATTGATTGGACTCTTATAGCCAATTTGTTCCCACGCCAATATCTAATGTAATTAGACAAAACAAAGATATGATAAAGAGATAAAGAGATGGCCATCTTCACTTTTCATCATCGCCAGTAGTGCTGATTATTGTAATTTCAATTAAAAACATCTGACCATCTCGACGTTCATCGGTTATTCGGTTCAGTGAGAGTTCAGATAACATCAGTAGAAGCATTTTATGGTTATTATTCTGTGCAGAGCATTGCCGAGCGCTCTGGGGTCAGCAACGTGTCCTGTACACACTCTTGGGTCAGCAACGTGTCCTGTACACACTCTTGGGTCAGCAACGTGTCCTGTACACACTCTTGGGTCAGCAACGTGTCCTGTACACACTCTTGGGTCAGCAACGTGTCCTGTACACACTCTGGGGTCAGCAACGTGTCCTGTACACACTCTTGGGTCAGCAACGTGTCCTGTACACACTCTTGGGTCAGCAACGTGTCCTAGACACACTCTTGGGTCAGCAACGTGTCCTGTACACACTCTGGGGTCAGCAACGTGTCCTAGACACACTCTGGGGTCAGCAACGTGTCCTGTACACACTCTGGGGTCAGCAACGTGTCCTAGACACACTCTGGGGTCAGCAACGTGTCCTGTACACACTCTGGGGTCAGCAACGTGTCCTGTACACACTCTGGGGTCAGCAACGTGTCCTGTACACACTCTGGGGTCAGCAACGTGTCCTGTACACACTCTGGGGTCAGCAACGTGTCCTGTACACACTCTGGGGTCAGCAACGTGTCCTGTACACACTCTGGGGTCAGCAACGTGTCCTGTACACACTCTGGGGTCAGCAACGTGTCCTGTACACACTCTGGGGTCAGCAACGTGTCCTGTACACACTCTGGGGTCAGCAACGTGTCCTGTACACACTCTGGGGTCAGCAACGTGTCCTGTACACACTCTGGGGTCAGCAACGTGTCCTGTACACACTCTGGGGTCAGCAACGTGTCCTGTACACACTCTGGGGTCAGCAACGTGTCCTGTACACACTCTGGGGTCAGCCTCTGGGGTCAGCAACGTGTCCTGTACACACTCTGGGGTCAGCCTCTGGGGTCAGCAACGTGTCCTGTACACACTCTGGGGTCAGCAACGTGTCCTGTACACACTCTGGGGTCAGCAACGTGTCCTGTACACACTCTGGGGTCAGCAACGTGTCCTGTACACACTCTGGGGTCAGCAACGTGTCCTGTACACACTCTGGGGTCAGCAACGTGTCCTGTACACACTCTGGGGTCAGCAACGTGTCCTGTACACACTCTGGGGTCAGCAACGTGTCCTGTACACACTCTGGGGTCAGCAACGTGTCCTGTACACACTCTGGGGTCAGCAACGTGTCCTGTACACACTCTGGGGTCAGCAACGTGTCCTGTACACACTCTTGGGTCAGCAACGTGTCCTGTACACACTCTGGGGTCAGCAACGTGTCCTGTACACACTCTGGGGTCAGCAACGTGTCCTGTACACCCTCTGGGGTCAGCAACGTGTCCTGTACACACTCTGGGGTCAGCAACGTGTCCTGTACACACTCTGGGGTCAGCAACGTGTCCTGTACACACTCTGGGGTCAGCCTCTGGGGTCAGCAACGTGTCCTGTACACACTCTTGGGTCAGCAACGTGTCCTGTACACACTCTTGGGTCAGCAACGTGTCCTGTACACACTCTTGGGTCAGCAACGTGTCCTGTACACACTCTTGGGTCAGCAACGTGTCCTGTACACACTCTTGGGTCAGCAACGTGTCCTGTACACACTCTGGGGTATTGACGACTGCCTATGACGTCTTGCATGTCTTTATTTCCCCAATGTCGAATCCTGCCAACGACGCTTTGACCTCTCTTTGGGGTTTATATTAAAAGGTAGGGTTATTACAATCCTTAGTGGTCTAGGGGTGGAAAAGGATGCAATACGGTTGGCGAGTGAAGATTCGCTTTATTAGAGGCTTTTTAAAGGTTAACACAAAGTATAGCTACAGAATTTTCAAACCTCGTTAACAGTCTCTGGATACAGTCACAGTAAATAGAGAGCAAATAAAAGAAACCATCAAACATAAGCTGGTCCTCACCTTTAAAGTAATAAAGATCTGGCTTGCCTAGCAGCTTCAGAAAAGAAAAGGGTTACACATACCAAGACTAGCCCACTCTGGCTGCACTGACTCACCTAGACTAGCCCACTCTGGCTGCACTGACTCACCTAGCCAAACACCTAGCCAAACACCTAGCCAAAGGGTTACACATACCAAGACTAGCCCACTCTGGCTGCACTGACTCACCTAGCCAAACGGTTACAATAAGACTAGCCCACTCTGGCTGCACTGACTCACCTAGCCAAACAGGTGTCGGGTTACAATAAGACTAGCCCACTCTGGCTGCACTGACTCACCTAGCCAAACAGGTGTCGGGTTACAATAAGACTAGCCCACTCTGGCTGCACTGACTCACCTAGCCAAACAGGTGTCGGTTACACTGACTCACCTAGCCAAACGGTTACAATAAGCAGGCTCTCGTTCTTTACATAACAGTACTGACTCTTGTTACTTGTACAGCTTATGATCACCACTGAGGTCACACCGAACATTCGGTGGACCAACAGGACGTTAATTCAGACCTTACAGCTCTGGACAGCATGCACACAGCTACAGCAAAACTGCTACACACTGTCCATGAGCACAGGTTCAAACACTTCTTTATATAGTGGAGGTGACTAGCAGGTGATTGGCCCAGCCTGGATTGGAGGCGAGGCGTAGCAACTCGGGTAGGTCTCCTCCCATGGCAACCGGACCTAGACTGAAAGCTGTCAGTATTCCACTCTCCAACCATGGGCCATATAGATCGTATAATAGTTGATAGTATAATATAGATATATATATATATAATACAAAATATGGTTAGATTTATACTATATTATATTATACTTATCCTAACATAACTCTTATGTAAGGGTAAGTGATATTTTTTGGTTAAAACAAAATGTTTAATTGTCTTTACCCCAATTGTAGTTAGTGTGGTTGCAGTCAGACTATAGTAATTGCCTGACTTTATTTATTCTATTTATTTGTATTTATTTATTTTGTATTTATTCCGTATAAACTTTATCTGGTTACCTGTGATGTCTTGTGGGTCAATAGAGGGTATGCGCAAGCTTAAAGTGAATGGCACATTGAGTGGCAAATCAAGTGGCAAAGAAACATGCAAAGTGAGTTTAACATTGTTTAACGTTGTTTAATGCAACCAGATAGGACTTTTCTGTGTGGATGCTTGGGCTGTCAAGGCCAGAAAGTAGTTAGGCAGTAGGCATTCCTGCATAACTTCCGGGTTTGATGATGATGTCACACGCACACCCTCTATACATCATCCTCATACTGTACATATAGCGAGCTGCTCAAAGTAAATTGAAACCACACTTGCAATTTCCCAGAATTGTGCACCATTCTCTACACAGTTTATATTTATTTATTTATTCTTCTAAATACTTTTTTCGTTATCCAACTGCTTCCGCATACTTTGTGCTAGAAATCTAGCTTTAAGCAGTTATTTATGCTTGTATTTTTCACATCTACAGTATATGTTGCTCCACCTATCCCACCAATATGTCTCTGAGTTATGGTGCCGGGGCCGTGTCAGAGTACCCGTTGTACCCGTCTGTCTGTGTCCCTTCTATGCCCATATATGGAGATCCCTGATGTCATTAGTATATGGCTGCCCATACCCTTTTTTTTCTTCAACTTTAACCCATTTTGACCCGAGATCAGATTCTAAAATTGTCTTCTAAATCCTGAGTTTTCTGAAAAAGCTATGTTTCTATGTCAGTCGTTCTTCGATTTAAAAAAAATAGCAGACCTACAAGCTCGTAGCGCACCACTCGGTGGCGCGTTATGAGCTTGTAGGTCTGCTATTTTCAATAGCTTTAAAGTATAACAGAATGCTTGAAACACCAAAAGGGGTTCCCGCCCAAAATGGGTTAATAAATTTTCTACTGTACATCATATACATTGCTGGTTTTCGGCGAGTCCACGCAGTTTCTGCAGGAACTGCTTTTCAAGTTTATTCATTATTAGAATATGTGGTTAGCGAAGGCAAAACAGACTATTGTCATCGGCCTTTCTGCTCTCTCCTCTGATTGAGATTACACGCCCTACCTAATTGAAGGCACCTCACGGTTGGACAATATACGGTGACATCACAACATGTGAACTATGTGTCCTCATATGATTGGTAATATACGGTGACATCATGCTATATATACTATAAAGGCAACCACACTCACAAATCCCCAGGATATGTCTCTGTCTAATTATCTGTTTGTTGTGTATACACTAGGGTCATCATCACACTGTACTCATCGCAACCACTCTTGCAATTCCACGTCTATGACAGCATCCATGATGTAACGACTCTTTTGGGCAAAGATTTGAAATGTTAGTCGTCAGTTCGCGATAGACAGAGACCGAGACCTTTACGCAAGACACGGAGAGAGAGACAAAGAGAGAACGACACAGATACTGTTCTCTATTATACAATATTATACTATACAATACAATGATTTCATTCCAGCGTCATCAGCAAGTGGCGCTGCCTCTCGATCAGATCTCCGTCGCCTTCTGTTCCTTGAGGGGTTTGGTTAACTCTGCAGCCACATCGTCGATGCAGAGGCTGCGGAAATACTGCCATGCGGCCGAACACAAGCCTTCGCTCCAAACGGACAGGGTGAGCCTGAGGGAGCTGGGAAGCACTCCACTCGAGCAGCTGGTGCAGCAGGTCAGTCTGATGGTCAGCAGGTTTATGCCGACACAGAGAGCAAAGGAACCCCATCACATCATCCCAGCAGCGTGGCGGCCCACCCACATATCGGCAGACACTTTCTTCCAGAACAAACATGGCTTTTCGCTCAGAACGTCAGGATTATTCGGCTTGCCGACATTCTACGGACAATACCAAAGTCCACATAGTGCTGTCTGCTCGGAGCTACGCCGCTCTCCTGTATGGATCCAACATTGTGGATTCAAGACGCTGTCGTCGTCCAGGATCGGCCGATTGGGCTACAGACGGGGACCAGAGACCGGGTCCACACTGGACACCGACCCGGTGGAAGTGATGAAACTGAAGAACATTCCAAAAAACCAGCAGGACGGCTTCAAGACAGGCTTCATCGAGGGTTTCCTAAAGTCCCAGGACTTCAGTCGAACACAAACCAGGAGATTCAGGCTGCTCCTGTTGGCCCTCATCGGCTTTGGCATCTACAGCCTAGTGTCGTCGGGAAACATTCAGGTTGTTTCTAACTATGAGGCAGACACCACCCAGATGTCAAAGGTGACATTCGATCACGTGAGAGGCGTGGATGAAGCAAAGGATGAACTTCAAGATATCGTGGATTATCTCAGGAATCCCAGCAAATATACGGTGCTGGGCGGAAAACTTCCTAAAGGGATCCTCCTGGTCGGCCCCCCGGGTACGGGGAAGACTCTCCTGGCTCGAGCGGTTGCCGGGGAGGCCGGCGTGCCTTTCTACTACGCCTCCGGGTCGGAGTTCGATGAGGTGTTTGCGGGTCTTGGTGCCAGCCGTGTCAGGAAGCTCTTCAAAAAGGCAAAAGCTCAGTCTCCTTGTGTCATCTTCATCGACGAGTTGGACAGCGTCGGGGGCAAACGGGTGGATTCTCCAGCAGAGCCTGCTCACGCCAGACAAACCATCAACCAGCTGCTGGCAGAGATGGACGGCTTCATACCCAACCAAGGCGTCATCGTTATCGGCGCCACGAACATGGCAGAGCTTTTAGACAAAGCCCTGATAAGGCCCGGGAGATTCGACGTGCAGGTCACGGTCCCCATCCCCGACGTGAGGGGCCGCATGGACATCCTCGACTGGTACCTGTCCAAGGTCAAGGCGGACCCCGCGGTGGACGCACGCGCCATCGCCCGGGGCACCCCGGGCTTCTCCGGAGCCGAACTGGAGAACCTGGTCAACCAGGCGGCGCTGAAGGCGGCGGCCACCAACAGGCCCGCGGTCACCATGACGGAACTGGAGTTTGCCAAGGACAAGATCATCATGGGTCCCGAGAGGAAGAGCGCGCACATCGACGAGAACAAAAAGACCATCACGGCCTACCACGAGTCGGGCCATGCCATCGTCGCCCTCTACACCCAGCACGCAATGCCCATCCACAAGGCCACCATCATGCCCCGAGGCATGACGCTCGGCCACGTGTCTATGCTGCCGGAGGACGACCGCTGGTACCAGACGCGAGCCCAGCTGCTGGCCGACATGGACGTCTGCATGGGAGGCCGCGTGGCCGAGGAGCTTGTGTTCGGACGCGACAATGTCACCACAGGAGCGTCCAGCGACTTTGACGGAGCGACGAGGATCGCCGAGATGATGGTCACCCGGGCCGGGATGAGCGACGCGCTCGGCGTTGCGACTTGCGCCGACCCGAGACGGCAGAGCCCTGAGAGGCAGGCCGCCATCGAGCGGGAGGTCGGCGTGCTGCTGAAGGACTCGTACGAGCGGGCGAAGAGAATACTGACGACGCACAGCGAGGAGCACAGGATGCTAGCCGAAGCCCTGCTAAGTCACGAAACCCTGGACGCCAAACAGATCCAGTCGGTGCTCAAAGGCAGGCTGTAGTGACTCCCTTCCAATTCCCTGTGATCTCTCGTATTCAGAAGAAGTATAGCGCAGAAACATATCCAGAACCGTTTTCTGAAAAACCTTGTTACTATATCAGGGGTGATCAAAATTGTTTCATGTCAAGGACCCCCAAAATTAGATGTATTTGGCCGCCGACCCCCCCCCCCCCCCCCCCCCCATCTGAAAATGTTTTATACCAGGGTCCCGCAGAAGCAAAGTTAAAAACGCTTGCTGTGACAAAATAGTATATTAAAAGATTTGCGTCACATTTTCCAGATTTGTCAAAAACAGCAGATCTACAAGCTCATAGCGTGGCACTCGGTGCTGCACTATGAGCTTGTAGATCTGCTATTTTTTATAGCTAAAGTTTAAAATAATGGTTAAGGTGGTTAAAAGCCAAGTTGACACAGATGCGTACCAGGTTTTAACCCCAGCATGAGTTGCGTCACGTTGTAAAGCTCTTGTCCATCAGCTATTTTCACAGAAGGCTTTCCCCACAATAACAGAATGGAAGTGTTATTATTATGAAAGTAGTACTGAGCACTGAGGAACTCCGGTTCCCCATAATAAATAAAGTGGTTAAGCCCCGTTTAATTTTTTTAATCTAATATTTTTGGAGTGTGGTTGCCAACCAGACTATATGTGACTAAATTGAATATTTCGCTATTTCATGTCATGTGAAAGCAGGGAATCATAGCTTCAAATTGACACATTGGTTGTTCAGTTTGACCCACCGGTTTTGGAGATATATGGCTTATAGAGTAATGTCTTGTAGAGAAACAGCGAGTTGAGAAAACAGACTTGAAAGGTTGACTTCTGTGGTCTCTAACATTACACTTAGCTACATGTTTAAGCATTTATGTATTTCACTTATTTCAGACATGCTCGACTAGTATGTGAAGAGTCTGAGTCATTAACTCATTTTTCTCCTCTGGTGAAAAGCTGGAGTTTGTGCGATGGCAGGCTCTCAGTCAAATCTGATCACACATAGTAATAGCCTGACTTATTTATTTATAGCATGTCAAGGGTTCTTGACATGCGAGCTAAGTGTGGTCAGTGCAACCACACTTCACTAAACCCCACCCTAAAGTGATCCAACATTCAGAGATGTTATGTTGCATGTCGGTGCTGTGGAACGCATACACAGTTGATTTGAGTTGGATACTGTTTCTCCCTCTAACATTTCATAGTATTTCTAGTTAATTGAAATAATGTCTTTCCAGTGCATACTGCAGGCCTCGTTAGCCTATAGGCTAGATTAGAGAAGACATTTTGATCTTGCTGCCGTAATGATCGATTAGCTATGGAGAAATCCCATCATTTAACATGCATCTCAATGAGGTGAGAAGGACAGCTTGCCACCGCAGAGTGGAGTGTGTGGGGCTTAGCGAAGGACTAAATGCAATTTCTATTCGTATCTACAGTATATCTACAGTATAGGGGTGGCGGTGGCTCAGGGGTAGAGTGGCTGGATGGTAACCGCAAGGTTGCCAGTTCGAACCCGGGCTCCCCGAGAGTCAGTGTCGAAGTGTCCTTGAGCAAGACTCTGAACCCCTAATTGCTCCTGACGTGCTGGTTGGTGCCTTGCATGGTTTCCACTGCCATCGGTGTATGAATGTGTGTGTGTGTGTGTGTGTGTGTGAATGGGTGAATGTAATGCACAATCCATGTAAAGCGCCTTGGATAAAGGCGCTATATAAATGCACCCACCATTTACCATTTATCTGTGTGTGTTCCCCCATGACGTCATATGTTGACGCCAAGTCTATGAACTTTTTACGTTCGCTTTTTTTGTGCATGGGATGCCCCTCGTGACGTTATGTAGCAGCCAAGTCTATGGACTTTTCACTATGACGTAGTAGTTGGTGACGCCCAAAGGCGCCCCTCACCTCACAAGTGTAATTTTTTTAAATTCCGTATACACTTTTTGTGACATCATGCAATGTCATGTGATGTCATGTGGGTCAATACATCATACTGTAGTTAGCAAACTGCTGGAGGTAAATTGAAACTACACTTCTAGTTAGTGTGGTAGCCGAAAGACAAACATTTGTTATTGGTCTTTTTGTTCTCTCCTCTGATTGGACGATGATTACACGCCCCTGCCTATATAATTGCCCTCATCTGATTGGAGAATATACTGTGACATCACAATCTGATGTCTATATGCCCTGCCCTCTTCTGCAACTGCACTTGTACCCCCTTTTTGAAACTAGCTCCTCGCCACTCGTCCTACACACTTCCACTTGGTTTGAGCATAGATATATAAATAATAGAGACGGCACCGGAATTCCCCTCCCATCCACTTGCATTGCATGGTGTCTTTATTATTTATATATCTATGCTCACACCGAGTGGAAGTGTGTAGGGCGAGTGGCGAGGAGCTAGTGGAAGTGTGTAGGGCGAGTGGTGAGGAGCTAGTTTAAAAAATGGCCAAAGCCTCGGTAGCCAGGCTTTTATTTTCATTTTCCTCGGCTCAAAAGGAAAAGCCCGGGGAAACCCGTTGGAATATCTGGCATAGTATTTCGCTAACCAATAACCAGTGCAGAGGAGCGTCGCTCCGAATTTGGTGACTCTGCGGTTTTCTACCGGGGAGGAGGGGGGCGGGGACGTGAGCTCAGATCGGTGAACCAATAGGCTGCCTGTTTTCGCCGGCACCGCCCCTCTAGGCCAGACATCACGCCAGCTGGGGCAGCTAGGCTACCACACTTGCAATTCATCAGGATTGTTATATTACATTATCATACAATACCATACAGATTGGACAGCTAAAATAACATTTTATTCACACAAAACAACAAAGAAAATAACAGAGCTATATTTAAGCCAAGAGCACTGATAGATAGGTCACATGCGTGCAGGTCTTACTGTGGCGTTCCTCTGTGATCTCCTGGTTCTGGTAGTACCACACCACCACGGGCACCGGCGAGCTGATGACGTCACACGCCACCTCCGCCGTCTCGCCGTGGCGGAACTCCTGCGGCGACTGCACCTCCTGGAACGTCAGCCGCTCTGTGAGACAGAGAGATGGTGGTTATACACCCATTAAGACCAGAGACCAGATTCTACTAAATGTCTTCTAAATCATGGGTTCCCAAAGTGGGGTCCGGGGACCCCTAGGGGTACTTGAGGGAGTTCCAGGGGGTACCTAGCTCAATTAGAGATAGTTAGAAACCAAATGGACCCTTATGGGTCTGTAACTCAGAGAGTGTAGAAATAACGGGTCCATTTGGTGCCATTTGTACACTCTCAGAGTTAAATTGGGGTACCAGAGATAGAAATGCCATTAAATCGGGGGTCCGTAGCATAATGCGTGTGAAACTGGGGGTCCATGAAATTAATGTTTCAGAATCACTGCTAGAGCCGTAAAAATCCTCCCTTCCTCCCAATCAAGGCATATGTTTTCAAATGGGGGGTCCGTGGCCTAATAGATGTTGATTTGGGGGTCCTTATGGGGGGTCCGTGGCCTAATACATGTTGATTTGGGGGTCCTTGACACGAACACGTTTGGGAATCACTGTTCTAAATCTGTTTTTATGTCAGTGGTTCTCAAACTATTTCACGTCAAGGACCCTAAAGATTATATTATGTACGCCGACCCCCATCTGAAAATAAATATTTTGTTCCAGGGACCCCCCCCCCCCCCCCCCAGAAGCTGTGAACGAATATATATTCAAAGTTTTGCACACATTTTTCTACGTCCGAAACGTAAAAGTACTCATTATGAGTACTCAAATGAGCCTTGCATCTACCACGCAGAAAACATGTTGATGCTGGCGCACCGGTCGTGTACCCCCTGATTAATAACATCTAAACATGAACACACCGGTTGTGTACCCCCCTGATTAATAACATCTAAACATGAACACACCGGTTGTGTACCCCCCTGATTAATAACATCTAAACACCGGTTGTGTACCCCCCTGATTAATAACATCTAAACATGAACATGTAAACACTGGGGCAACGGTTGTGTACCCCCCTGATTAATAACATCTAAACATGAACATGTAAACACTGGGGCACTGGTTGTGTACCCCCCTGATTAATAACATCTAAACATGAACATGTAAACACTGGGGCACCGGTTGTGTACCCCCCTGATTAATAACATCTAAACATGAACATGTAAACACTGGGGCACTGGTTGTGTACCCCCCTGATTAATAACATCTAAACATGAACATGTAAACACTGGGGCACTGGTTGTGTACCCCCCTGATTAATAACATCTAAACATGAACATGTAAACACTGGGGCACTGGTTGTGTACCCCCCTGATTAATAACATCTAAACATGAACATGTAAACACTGGGGCACCGGTTGTGTACCCCCCTGATTAATAACATCTAAACACCGGTTGTGTACCCCCCTGATTAATAACATCTAAACACCGGTTGTGTACCCCCCTGATTAATAACATCTAAACACCGGTTGTGTACCCCCCTGATTAATAACATCTAAACACACCGGTTGTGTACCCCCCTGATTAATAACATCTAAACACCGGTTGTGTACCCCCCTGATTAATAACATCTAAACACCGGTTGTGTACCCCCCTGATTAATAACATCTAAACATGAACATGTAAACACAACAAACACCGGTTGTGTACCCCCCTGATTAATAACATCTAAACATGAACACACCGGTTGTGTACCCCCCTGATTAATAACATCTAAACACCGGTTGTGTACCCCCCTGATTAATAACATCTAAACATGAACACACCGGTTGTGTACCCCCCTGATTAATAACATCTAAACACCGGTTGTGTACCCCCCTGATTAATAACATCTAAACACCGGTTGTGTACCCCCCTGATTAATAACATCTAAACATGACACACCGGTTGTGTACCCCCCTGATTAATAACATCTAAACATGAACATGTAAACACACCGGTTGTGTACCCCCCTGATTAATAACATCTAAACATGAACATGTAAACACAACAAACATAGTACTCTTATTATGCATATCACATTCTCGCCGAGATATATTTTAGAGTTGAAAAGAAAAACAAAAAAATGGTTCAAGCCCATTAATTAGGATTCGAGTGCCAATCCTAACGAGCGAACATTCAAACCCTGTGTTTGGGCGGACACACACACACACACACACACACACACACACACACACACACACACACACACACACACACACACACACACACACACACACACACACACACACACACACACACACACACACACACACACACACACACACACACACACACACACACACACACACACACACACACACACAACGATTGAACTACAATCCCCAGAGGGAACTCAGTGACAGGTCGTCCCAGTCATCTCTTAATCACATCGTGCCCACTGTGATCCGGGGCGTATGCACTATGCATGTTGACAGCTAGATCCTGTCGATGTTTTTTCCGTTTACAGCCCGATGAGCACTGGTGCATAGAAGAGGACTTCTGCACACATTTAATTTCCCTGGGGGTATACAGTATAGTACAGTTGACTTCATAAATAAACATTCTTATACTCCTGGGGTACATTTATATACACCTACTGTATACAGACAGCTGTTCTTTCCAGAGGCAGAGGTGTAAGGAATATTATAGTAAGCCTACATAAACAAAGGTGTCTCAAAATATATATAAAGGTGCCTAAATAAATATCTAGATCGATGATAAATGAGTGAGAAGATAAATATAATGTTAACAAAATAAGAGTTTACACAAAATTAAGATAAATAAAGACGCATAAATGTGACACATAAGAGACAATCACATGTCTTAACCCATTTTGGGCGGGAACCCCTTTTGGTGTTTTAAACATTATGTTATAATTTAGCTATTGAAAAATAACAGATCTACAAGCTCATAGCGCGCCACCAAATGGCACGCTACGAGCTTGTAGGTCTGCTATTTTTGAAAAATCGAAGAACGACTTTAGAAGAAATTCATAGAATCGTTCCCAGGTCAAAATGGGTTAAAGCAAGTATAAGATTTATGTTAGTAGTCAACGCGTCAAATGCGACGTCTGACAATGGCTGACAACATTATGCCAATTTGTAGGAAATGTCCATACTGGCTCCATTGCATGATTGTCAATACTTTCATGTTGGTTCAATATGTATCATAAACCCACAGATACACCCATGCACTTTCACTTTAAAAAATAAATGACAAATAGCAAAAAATAGCAGATCTACAAGCTCGTGATCGGCTATACTTTGCTACTTTTGTACCACACCGCAGTATGGCGATCGAAGAAGGGCATCAATTTGCGGAAAAACATACAAAATTGAACTATGGAGATGAGGTTTCCGCCTGACAGCAACAATATCTCATCCCCCCCTCTCACCCCTTACTCCCCCCCCCTCCCTCCCTTCTGCTCGCTGGTTTTCGCCATTTGCATTTTGTCGATAGATTTAAACCTGTCTGCACCTTTACAATGAGTTCTGCCACCCCCTCGCCCACCATGCCCCCCCCCCCCCCCCCCCTGCATCTGACATCCATATGAAGCCATAAGCTTTTATCGTTGGTATTCATTTGTTTTCAATTCCTTCTACACTCTCGTTTTCAATATTTTTTTGTTTGTTTGTTAATTATGTATAAACTCTTCTCTCCCTCGCTTTCGTAGTTACAGGAATGAGTCATAGAAACATGCTTTCAACTTTGCAACTCTCTCTCTCCGCAGCAGATGACTGGTGGTGTCAACTGGTGAACTGAGAAGAAACTTGGCTCGTGCGGCACAAGGACTTTGTCTTTTGAAGTATTGCTCTGTGCTCGCCGAATGTCGAGGACAAAATGTCAAGTGTGCGTATGAGCTGTGCCAGTTTGCCTCTGAACCGTTGGTTCAGCTGAGACGCCGGGAGGAGTTTTCACTCTTTCCGTTTCTGCTGCCTCGCTTCCCGTTCCCAGCCAGCCAGCATCATCGGTTGGCGGCGCGCTGGTGTCACTGAGCCAGGGAAAGAAAGCACCTCTGAGTGCGAATGCCCGGCAAACAGTGATGATGAATTGTTTTGCATCCAATTAGATGAATCTTGTGAAATTCGAAATGGAATTTGAGCATCAATTAGACCCCATTTAGACTGGCAGCCAAATCTAGCCTGAATCAGAGCTGAGCCTGTGCCACATCCAGATTTGTTTAAATAAGTCTAAATGCAGACAGGTCACATACATACAATTCACAGAATTAGATTTTTCTCCAATTTGACTTGAGTCACATTCAGAGGTGGTTTCTAATCTGATTCAAATCTGATTTCAGGAGATCTGAATGCAACAACCTGATCTAACTCAGATTTTTTTTCTAGCGATGTCGCCTCACAGCTAGAAGGTCCTGGGTTTGATTCCCGTTGGGGACGCTGTGGGCGTGTTCTCTCCTACGCGTCATCAGTGCCCATACCCTAGGTGGGGTTGGTGAAAGGGCCTTTCTGTGTTGAGTTTGTATGTTCCTCCCGTGTCCCCTAGGGTAGGTACCCTCACAAAAAACATGCATTAATCCTGGTCTGCAGTGGTCTCTAAATTGCCTCCTCCTGGCCAGCCTTGATGGAGGGGAAAGGAACTGGGTTGGAATAACGTGTTCCTTCCATGTGCAACGTCCAACTGGGCAAACTCCCCCCCCCTGTCAGGTGAAAAGAAGCGGCTTGAACTCCTCATGCAGGGAAGGAAATATGAGATCAGTCGGTTACTCTCCCCAGGTTGACAAAGGGAGTGTAGCGCCAGGATTACATTAGATAATTGACACTGGCTGAAAAATGGGGTTTACTTGTGGAAAAAAAAAAAAGAGAGAGAACGCCACATTGTCACTGAAGGCTGCCTGTCTGAGCCCGTGTTCCCTTGACAGTGACAGGACTTATTCCAGACCAGCAATAATAACACTACATTAAACTGAAGAGAATGTTTCCTGTGTCAACTCATTAGTGTTAATTATTCCCAATGACTTTCTCTGTGCGCTTGTCTAATTGCACTCTCCCCCATTAACCCATTCTGGGCGGGAACCCCTTTTGGTGTTTTAACTAAGCATTATGTTATACTTTAGCTATTGAAAAATAGCAGATCTAGGTCTGCTATTTTTGAGAAATCGTGAAAATGCGGCACAAATCTTTGAATATATATTCTTTCAGAATATATATATTTTTTTAAATCAACGTCAGGCCTAAATGGGTTAAAATAGCAGGCTCTGACGACGGGAGCCACTCTTTATAACTTGCATGCACTCAGAAATATCCCAGATTTATCATCGCAGCGCACACAGGACGCCGGTTCATACATTATGCATGTCTAAAACGTACGTCTGTAATATTCAGCATTTAGAGGAGAAACAGTTCATTCATTATTCATTATGTGGTGGATCATATTTAATTGGTCATTGTTTGGTCGCCTTAACCCATTTAAGCCTGAAAAAAAGAATGTCTTCTAAATCCTGACAGTTTTCTGAAATACCTATGTTTCTAGGCCTATATCACTCAATATTTCATGTCAAGGACCCCAAAAATGATCTGTAATTGGCCTCCGACCCCCATCTGAAAATATGTTGTTCCAGGGACCTCCCCAGAAGCAAAGATTTGAGTTAAAGACGTTTGTTCTGAAAAAATATATTCCAAATTTGAGGCACATTTTCACGATTTTTCAAAAATAGCAGACCTACAAGCTTGTAGCGCACCACTCGTGGTGCTCTATGAGCTTGTAGATCTGCTATTTTTCAATAGCTAAATTATAACGTTATATATGTTTAAAACACCAAAAGGGGTTCCCGCCCTAAATGGGTTAATTCCTTTTGTTTTCCATGGCTGCATTCCCTTTGTTCTTTTGCAGATGAGAGATCAATAGAATTAGCAATCCTCTAAATGTTATTTATGTGTGTTATGTTCTGTGTGTCATAGTTTGAAATAATTTTGACATTAAATAATGTATTTGTTGTTGCCAACTTGCCTACTGGCTTATGAATTAGGTGCTTTGTATTTTCCATTTACCGTTTCTCTGTCAGAGCGGTCTCCTATCAAAATGTAATGGTCACTCACTTGGTCTATGTTGATTATTTCGTCAATGATTAATCGGTTTGGGTAAAACCAAAAGGATGCTTTGCATGGGCTCGTGACTCGTGCAAATATTGATATGAATGTGTTCATGTGCAGTGGTATAAAGTAACTAAGTGCATTTACTTAAGTATTTAAGTATTTCCAATTTCCAATTCTACGTGCAGGTCGTTCTGCGTGCAGGTCGGCCCGAGTATGACCTATTGACCCCTGCAGCTGATGCTGATTGGGGTCGGATAATCCAACAGACATCCTCAGCCACGCTCCAAAAGTGGCATCACCTGTCACTCATTAGTAGTCTAATCACTGTGTGAGGAGTGCATAGGCTATAGTTCCTTTTCTCCACAACGGACTTTTTCTCTTCTAAACCCCTTGTTGCTTTTCCCTGTGATGGTCACTCTGCAATAAGGTGAAACAGAACACAAAGATGAGTAGCCTATTTATTTTTTAACACGCAGCACCCCTCTCCCTCTCTCTCTCTCCCTCTTCCTCTCTCTCTCTCCCTCCCTCTCTCCCTCTCTCTCTCTCTCGTGTGCGCAATGTCTGTGACTGTGAGACTGTGACACAGACGTGGTCAATAATATATAGCATAAATAATAGGCCAAATATAACACTTTCCCTCTATCTGTGACCAGCTCCTCACACACCTACCTGGCAGGTTAAGCACCCAGATTAGCATTTCAATGCCTGATCTGCATGTGTACAAGGGACACCCCCCACCACCCACGGACAGTGGCGGGGGGTGGATGGGGGCTTTGATGCTGGGGGGTTGGATGGTTAGAGCGGCGCGATTGTATACACAGTCAATGCAAGACGAGAATTGTGCGAACTGGCGCGACCTGATGCGGCACAAACGGGACGAACCGAGGCGAATATATATTCAGGTCCAATTCCTCATGGGGGCCGAGATCCCTGGTCCAATTCCTCATGGGGGCCCTGGCCCCCCGGCCCCCACAGACTCTACGTCACTGGTCGGATTCCAGGAAGGAGGGGTCATTACAACCCTTGTGCTTTAAGTCAACAAATGTGCTGGACTCCAACGGCACCGTTCAATGTGCTGGACTCCAACGGCACCGCTCAATGTGCTGGACTCCAACGGCACCGCTTGGTACCGCTGGACTCCAACGGCACCGTTCAATGTGCTGGACTCCAACGGCACCGCTCAATGTGCTGGACTCCAACGGCACCGCTCAATGTGCTGGACTCCAACGGCACCGCTTGGTACCGCTGGACTCCAACGGCACCGCTCAATGTGCTGGACTCCAACGGCACCGCTTGGCGCTCAATTCACATTATGGTGGGATTTCCCACCACTGGCACGTTTATAGCATTGGTTCTCAAAGTGGTGGTCCGGGGACCCCTAGGGGTACTTGAGGGAGTTCCAGGGGGTCCCTAGCTAAATGATAGTTAGGAACCAAATGGACCCTTATGGGTCTGTAACTTAAATTAACAGTGATTTTACAATATAAATTGGGGTCCCAGAGATATAGAAATGCCATTAAATGGGGGGGGTCCGTAGCCTAATGCATGCCAAACTGGGGGTCCTTAAAATTAAAATGGTTGAGACTCAGAGTCACTGCTACCTAGAGCCTTAAAAATCTTCTCTCATGGGGGTCCGTCCGTGGCATATAGCTTTTCACATGGGGGTCTGCAGGCTAATAAATGTCTAAATGAAAATCCCCTGGTAGAAAACAGCTGAGAAAACTGACGTCACTCCCACTCCTAGACCAGGAAATGTATCTCGTTCCCCCAGGCTTTCATTTTTGAGCCGAATGCGAACGAAAGTAAAAGCCTGGGTATCGACTCTGATTTGATTTTTATTAAGGATCCCCATTAGCTGGTGCCATAGCAACCAGCTAGTCTTCCTGGGGTCCACATAAGAATAAACATTACAGTAGTAGACATACAATTACAAATACACATTTGTTGAAAAGTCAGTATTCAACTTACATTACAACAAAACAAAAAACACACAACACTTCACTGTATCAAATGGAATTTAATGCAACAGAGGTTTCGAGGCAGGTTATTCCAAAGTGACAATGATCTATAAATAAATTATCTCTTTAGAAATGTATATTTTGGGCGAGAGGTAACACAAGCTGCCCATTACTGGAGCCTCTAGTGTCGTCATGATCATGCACAGTATTACTAAAAACAATCTGTGAATTTATGAAAACAGGAGTTTTACTACTCATGACTGTTTTGAACAACACAAGAGTATTAAAAGATAACCAATTCTCAACTGTAAGCCAGGAGAGGCAGGCATGCATACGACTCACATTTGTTTGTCACACTCTGAGGCTATAGTGAAGCCTGGGTATGGACTCTGAGGCTATAGTGAAGCCTGGGTATGGACTCTGAGGCTATAGTGAAGCCTGGGTATGGACTCTGAGGATATAGTGAAGCCTGGGTATGGACTCTGAGGATATAGTGAAGCCTGGGTATGGACTCTGAGGCTATAGTGAAGCCTGGGTATGGACTCTGAGGATATAGTGAAGCCTGGGTATGGACTCTGAGGCTGTAGTGAAGCCTGGGTATGGACTCTGAGGCTATAGTGAAGCCTGGGTATGGACTCTGAGGCTAT
Source organism: Electrona antarctica (assembly GCF_951216825.1). Classification (NCBI taxonomy): domain Eukaryota; kingdom Metazoa; phylum Chordata; class Actinopteri; order Myctophiformes; family Myctophidae; genus Electrona; species Electrona antarctica. Next base: position 5,679,686 of record NC_136803.1, on the reverse strand, counting down.
AGTGAAGCCTGGGTATGGACTCTGAGGCTATAGTGAAGCCTGGGTATGGACTCTGAGGCTATAGTGAAGCCTGGGTATGGACTCTGAGGCTGTAGTGAAGCCTGGGTATGGACTCTGAGGCTATAGTGAAGCCTGGGTATGGACTCTGAGGATATAGTGAAGCCTGGGTATGGACTCTGAGGCTATAGTGAAGCCTGGGTATGGACTCTGAGGCTATAGTGAAGCCTGGGTATGGACTCTGAGGATATAGTGAAGCCTGGGTATGGACTCTGAGGCTATAGTGAAGCCTGGGTATGGACTCTGAGGCTATAGTGAAGCCTGGGTATGGACTCTGAGGCTATAGTGAAGCCTGGGTATGGACTCTGAGGCTGTAGTGAAGCCTGGGTATGGACTCTGAGGCTATAGTGAAGCCTGGGTATGGACTCTGAGGCTGTAGTGAAGCCTGGGTATGGACTCTGAGGCTATAGTGAAGCCTGGGTATGGACTCTGAGGCTATAGTGAAGCCTGGGTATGGACTCTGAGGCTATAGTGAAGCCTGGGTATGGACTCTGAGGCTATAGTGAAGCCTGGGTATGGACTCTGAGGCTATAGTGAAGTCTGGGTATGGACTCTGAGGCTATAGTGAAGCCTGGGTATGGACTCTGAGGATATAGTGAAGCCTGGGTATGGACTCTGAGGCTATAGTGAAGCCTGGGTATGGACTCTGAGGCTGTAGTGAAGCCTGGGTATGGACTCTGAGGCTATAGTGAAGCCTGGGTATGGACTCTGAGGCTGTAGTGAAGCCTGGGTATGGACTCTGAGGCTATAGTGAAGCCTGGGTATGGACTCTGAGGCTATAGTGAAGCCTGGGTATGGACTCTGAGGCTGTAGTGAAGCCTGGGTATGGACTCTGAGGCTATAGTGAAGCCTGGGTATGGACTCTGAGGCTATAGTGAAGCCTGGGTATGGACTCTGAGGCTATAGTGAAGCCTGGGTATGGACTCTGAGGCTATAGTGAAGCCTGGGTATGGACTCTGAGGCTATAGTGCGAGTTACTTACGGTAGATCTCCAGCACCACGGTGGCCTCCTGGCTCCGCCCCGCACCGTCCGTGGCCTGGCAGCGGTAGATGCCGGCGTCCTCCGTCACGGCGTTGTAGATGATGAGGCGCGAGCGCGACGCCTCGGCGTGCAGCGCCACGCGCCGCGACGCCGCCATGCGCTCGCCCGCCGGGTTGAACCACTCCAGACGCACCACCGGCTCGCCGATGGCTGGGTGGGTGGGACGGGGTGGGGGGCGGGTTCAGAGAGAGAGAGAGAGGATGATAGGAAACGAAGAAAGAAAGAAGACAATCTTGAGTCTTGAGTGAATGAACATGCACAGTTGCACACTGGCCATTTTGGAAAGAACTTGGGTGGCCCGAGTTCCCCACTTCCTTCACAGGTGTTACCGCTGCTACTATAATGAAGGCTCTGTTCCATTCTGGTCAAATGGTGCGTGTTGGCTCACTGGGAACACTCTGCTAACACCAAAGTGTCCTTGAGTGGGTTCCAAATGGCACCGTACGGGTCTGTAACTGAGAGTGTACAATTGGTACCGTACTGGTCTGTAACTCTGAGAGTGTACAAATGGCACCGTACTGGTCTGTAACTCTGAGAGTGTACAATTGGTACCGTACTGGTCTGTAACTCTGAGAGTGTACAATTGGTACCGTACTGGTCTGTAACTCTGAGAGTGTACAAATGGCACCGTACGGGCCTGTAACTCTGAGAGTGTACAATTGGCACCGTACGGGTCTGTAACTCTGAGAGTGTACAATTGGCACCGTACGGGTCTGTAACTCTGAGAGTGTACAAATGGCACCGTACGGGTCTGTAACTCTGAGAGTGTACAAATGGCACCGTACGGGCCTGTAACTCTGAGAGTGTACAATTGGCACCGTACGGGCCTGTAACTCTGAGAGTGTACAAATGGCACCGTACGGGTCTGTAACTCTGAGAGTGTACAAATGGCACCGTACGGGTCTGTAACTCTGAGAGTGTACAATTGGCACCGTACGGGTCTGTAACTCTGAGAGTGTACAAATGGCACCGTACGGGTCTGTAACTCTGAGAGTGTACAAATGGCACCGTACGGGTCTGTAACTCTGAGAGTGTACAAATGGCACCGTACGGGTCTGTAACTCTGAGAGTGTACAAATGGCACCGTACGGGTCTGTAACTCTGAGAGTGTACAAATGGCACCGTATGGGTCTGTAACTCTGAGAGTGTACAAATGGCACCGTACGGGTCTGTAACTCTGAGAGTGTACAAATGGCACCGTACGGGCCTGTAACTCTGAGAGTGTACAAATGGTACCAATCCATCTGGTTCCATGTGTATACACTCTCAGAGTTATGGGGGTCCTTGAAGTAGGACCCCCATAAGGGAAGCAGCACAGAAGTAGGACGAGTTATTATGTGTGCATATTATAGACCATTCACTCTAGGGCTGTGAATCTTTGGGTGTCCCACGATTCGATTTGATTCGATTCCGATTCCGATTCTTGGGGTCACGATTTGATTCAAAATCGATTTTTTCGATTCAACTCGATTCTCAATCCAAAAACGATTTTCTATTCAAAATGATTCTCGATTCAATACATCAGGATTTCATCACAATCTACTCCAGACTTGAACTGAAGTGACTACAGTAACTTGAAAATGACTGAAGACATGATGTTTACTGTGATTAGGGTGAGCTTACAATTCATATCACAAACACCATGTAGTGAAAACTCCTGTAACTGTAACCAGAAAAATAAATCTAAAAAAAATGTTTGGAAATTATGAATCGATTTTTAATCGTTCATAACGGAATCGCGATTCTAATTCGAATCGATTTTTTTTGACACCCCTAATTCGCTCACTGGTGGTGGGGGCAATAAGAGAGATAGATTGTGCATTACATTCACCCATTCACACACACTTTCACATGCACCGATGGTGGATGAAACCATGCAATGGACCAACCTGCCCATCAGGAGCAATTAGGGGTTCAGAGTCTTGCTCATGGACACTTCCCAAGCGGCCACTCTACCCCTGAGCCACTGTCGCTGATAGCAGATATACAAGCTAAGAAGTTAGAACTCACAATGTGGCTATTTTCCCCAAATGTTTGCCTATAGAGGGTATGCGCATGCTTAAAGTGAGTGGCAAATCGAGTGGCAAAGCAACATGCAAAGTGAGTCTAACATTGTTTAACGTTGTTTAATGCAATCAGGTTGGACTTTTCTGTTTGTATGTATGGGCTGTCAAGGCCAGAAAGTAGTTTTTTGCCACTCAGTAGGCGTTCCTGCATAACTTCCTGGTTTGGTGATGATGTCACGCACATACCCTCTATTATGACATGACCAGAATAAAGTCTCCCAAGCCAGGCAACTCTTCCACAGTCTTGAGTGTGACCACGCCTTATAAAAACTGCGTACAGGAGTCACACTGTCATCTGCTATTCAGAAATTTCCATTTCTGCCAAGCAGCACGCTAGCCATGCAGGCTTCCACTAATTTGATTCACAGTAGGAATTATTTATGAGGCAGCATGCAAAGACGAAACTGAAGTGGGGTATAGGCGGGAATTCCACTTTATATTCTCTGCATTTTCAGCGCTGCAGAATACACACTTTTAGACAGAAGCATTTGAACATTTATGTGAGTCTGTCTCTCTAGAGACTACAGTTCATCACAAGGTTGAACACGGTGGAGTGGAGTCTATCTCTAGTCTGTCTCTCTAGAGACTACAGTTCATCACAAGGTTGAACACGGTGGAGTGGAGTCTATCTCTCTAGAGACTACAGTTCATCACAAGGTTGAACACACGGTGGAGTGGAGTCTATCTCTAGAGACTACGGTTCATCACAAGGTTGAACACGGTGGAGTGGAGTCTATCTCTAGAGACTACAGTTCATCACAAGGTTGAACACGGTGGAGTGGAGTCTATCTCTAGAGACTACAGTTCATCACAAGGTTGAACACGGTGGAGTGGAGTCTATCTCTAGAGACTACAGTTCATCACAAGGTTGAACACACGGTGGAGTGGAGTCTATCTATAGAGACTACGGTTCATCACAAGGTTGAACACACGGTGGAGTGGAGTCTATCTCTAGAGACTACGGTTCATCACAAGGTTGAACACGGTGGAGTGGAGTCTATCTCTAGAGACTACAGTTCATCACAAGGTTGAACACGGTGGAGTGGAGTCTATCTCTAGAGACTACGGTTCATCACAAGGTTGAACACGGTGGAGTGGAGTCTATCTCTAGAGACTACAGTTCATCACAAGGTTGAACACGGTGGAGTGGAGTCTATCTCTAGAGACTACGGTTCATCACAAGGTTGAACACGGTGGAGTGGAGTCTATCTCTAGAGACTACAGTTCATCACAAGGTTGAACACGGTGGAGTGGAGTCTATCTCTAGAGACTACGGTTCATCACAAGGTTGAACACACGGTGGAGTGGAGTCTATCTCTAGAGACTACGGTTCATCACAAGGTTGAACACGGTGGAGTGGAGTCTATCTCTAGAGACTACAGTTCATCACAAGGTTGAACACACGGTGGAGTGGAGTCTATCTCTAGAGACTACAGTTCATCACAAGGTTGAACACACGGTGGAGTGGAGTCTATCTCTAGAGACTACAGTTCATCACAAGGTTGAACACACGGTGGAGTGGAGTCTATCTCTAGAGACTACGGTTCATCACAAGGTTGAACACGGTGGAGTGGAGTCTATCTCTAGAGACTACAGTTCATCACAAGGTTGAACACGGTGGAGTGGAGTCTATCTCTAGAGACTACAGTTCATCACAAGGTTGAACACACGGTGGAGTGGAGTCTATCTCTAGAGACTACGGTTCATCACAAGGTTGAACACGGTGGAGTGGAGTCTATCTCTAGAGACTACAGTTCATCACAAGGTTGAACACGGTGGAGTGGAGTCTATCTCTAGAGACTACAGTTCATCACAAGGTTGAACACGGTGGAGTGGAGTCTATCTCTACAACAGTCTGTCTCTCTAGAGACTACAGTTCATCACAAGGTTGAACACACGGTGGAGTGGAGTCTATCTCTAGAGACTACAGTTCATCACAAGGTTGAACACACGGTGGAGTGGAGTCTATCTCTAGAGACTACAGTTCATCACAAGGTTGAACACACGGTGGAGTGGAGTCTATCTCTAGAGACTACAGTTCATCACAAGGTTGAACACACGGTGGAGTGGAGTCTATCTCTAGAGACTACAGTTCATCACAAGGTTGAACACACGGTGGAGTGGAGTCTATCTCTAGAGACTACGGTTCATCACAAGGTTGAACACGGTGGAGTGGAGTCTATCTCTAGAGACTACAGTTCATCACAAGGTTGAACACGGTGGAGTGGAGTCTATCTCTAGAGACTACAGTTCATCACAAGGTTGAACACGGTGGAGTGGAGTCTATCTCTAGAGACTACGGTTCATCACAAGGTTGAACACGGTGGAGTGGAGTCTATCTCTATCTCTAGTCTGTCTCTCTAGAGACTACGGTTCATCACAAGGTTGAACACGGTGGAGTGGAGTCTATCTCTATCTCTAGTCTGTCTCTCTAGAGACTACGGTTCATCACAAGGTTGAACACGGTGGAGTGGAGTCTATCTCTACAACAGTCTGTCTCTCTAGAGACTACGGTTCATCACAAGGTTGAACACGGTGGAGTGGAGTCTATCTCTAGGCAGTGGTGGAAAAAGTACTCAATTGTTTTACTCAAGTAAAATAATTAATACTGCAAATGTAGAAATACTCTGTTATAAGTAAAAGTCCGGAACTCTAAATTTACTTGAGTAAAAGTACAAACATATTGGTATCAAAATGTACTTAAAGTACCAAAAGTAGAAAGTACTCTTTTTTGCAGAATGTCTCATTTCAAGTTTTTAAAATTGTGAGCATTATTTTCAAATGGACAAAATGTATATAAATGTACAAGTGGTTAATGCATGTTTTCTAAGAACAATAATCAAAATCTATAATATAACCAGTAACTAAAGCTGTCAAATAGTAAAAGTACAATATTTGGATCTGAGATGTAGTAGATGGAGTAAGTAAAAGTACAGAAATTTGGAAATACTCAAGTACAAATACCTCAAAATTGTACTTAAGTACAGTACTAGGTAAATGTTCTTAGTGACTTTACAGCACTAGCTCTAGGTCTGTTTTATTTAGGTGTTACTGTGTGCCAGATCCAACTAAAGTTGGCATGCCAAACATGCCGGCTGTGAAAAAGCTCTCAGTACTGGATCATATCGATGTTACCCTTTTGTTCCAGACATGCTTGGCATTAAATGCAAGTGCAATAACCTGCTTTCCAATATGTTTCTCTGTGTCCATGTGTACAGTACATAGATCTTCTCTCAAAACCCCTGATGTAAAGCAGTAACAACCACATCATAACTCTGTTGGTTTCACAGCAAAAATTACAGATTAGTATACAGTAGTTTCAATGTACAAATTATAATTTTTTTGATATTATACTGTTTAAACTGATGACAGGTTCTAGGTCTAGGATCTTACCTATGATCCTAGATGACTATTTCTATGCATTTGATGTATTACCATGAACGTGTTTAACTTGCTTATTGTAAGTGTAAAGTCACCCTGGAACCCATTTTGTGCGGGAACCCCTTGTGGTGTTAGCATTATGTTATGCTTTAGCTATTGAAAAATAGCAGATCTACAAGCTCATAGCACGCCACCGAGTGGCGCGCTACGAGCTTGTAGGTCTGCTATTTAAAAAAAATCGAAGAACGACTGACATAGAAACATAGCTTTTTCAGAAAACTGTCAGGATGTAGAAGACATTTTTAGAAACAGGTCAAAATGGGTTAAGATCATCTGCTAAATGCCTAGATTGTAAGTGGTATTTCTCTGGATCCTGTAGACCAGGGTTTTTCAACCAGTGGTCCGGGGGGGCGGGGCGGGGGCCACCAGTGGTCCTTGAGGGGGTTCCATGCAGGTGCATGCAGGCTAAATGGTGGTCCGTGGCTCAAATGTAGAATAATAATGGACCTTGATTTGAAAAAGGTTGAAACCAGGGGGGCTGGGTTGGGTTCCCCAACTTTATCATGCCAGGGATCATCACTATAGCCTCTGGCTAGCCTCTGTTTGAGTGGTTAAACGGACAATAACATCTTGTGAATTGATACCGAATTCAAATGACAACCGCCCTCTCTATACACAATTATATATTCTTCCCTTTCCTCTCCTTTCCAGTCGGCCACCCTGCCAACACTCACATAGTCTAATTTCACACTCCCTCCCGCAGCTATAGCTGTTCAAGTGCTGACAGTTTACTGTGAAGGAGAGGTAGCTTACAATAGTTTTGTAGGAATACAATATCGTCTCAAACTTATGGATGAGAGTGCAGAGCATGAGGAGGAACTGAACGGCAAATGTAAACAACAGGATGACACGCTTATATGTATGCTGGATATGCCACACTTCTCCGGAGCTTTCCTAGGTTTATTTCACGTTTACGTGCTCAGTATCCTTAACGCATTTTGTGCGGGAACCCCTTTTGGTGTTAGCATTATGTTATGCTTTAGCTATTGAAAAATAGCAGATCTACAAGCTCATAGCACGCCACCGAGTGGCGCGCTACGAGCTTGTAGGTCTGCTATTTTTGAAAAATCGAAGAACGACTGACATAGAAACATAGCTTTTCCAGAAAACTGTCAGGATGTAGAAGACATTTTTAGAATCTGATCTCAGGTCAAAATGGGTTAATATCAAGGAGATATTGCTGTGCATGTAAACAATACAGTGTGAGGAAGAGGAGGGTATAGGGGAAGTAAGAACAGAGTGAGTGAGAGGAACACTGGAGCACAGGAGCGCCAACCGAGATAACAGCAACACACAGACGAGCGAGCTGCTCCATTTTTAGCTGGTACTTAACATCACACGACGTTCTGAATTCACAGCTTTCACAGAGGACTTCGTGCCTCGTTGACGGGAAGAAGCAGAACTTTGAGGTGATTGGAAATAATATGCTGCTTCAACGAAAGCAGGTCGACTGCACACAGTACTAGAGTTTTACTCTAGTGCACACAGTACTAGAGTTTTACTCTATAGTGCACGCAGTACTAGAGTTTTACTCTATAGTGCACACAGTACTAGAGTTTTACTCTATAGTGCACACAGTACTAGAGTTTTACTCTATAGTGCACGCAGTACTAGAGTTTTACTCTATAGTGCACACAGTACTAGAGTTTTACTCTATAGTGCACACAGTACTAGAGTTTTACTCTATAGTGCACACAGTACTCTAGTGCACACAGTACTCTAGTGCACACAGTACTCTAGTGCACACAGTACTAGAGTTTTACTCTATAGTGCACACAGTACTCTAGTGCACACAGTACTCTAGTGCACACAGTACTCTAGTGCACACAGTACTAGAGTTTTACTCTAGTGCACACAGTACTCTAGTGCACACAGTACTCTAGTGCACACAGTACTCTAGTGCACACAGTACTAGAGTTTTACTCTATAGTGCACACAGTACTCTAGTGCACACAGTACTAGAGTTTTACTCTAGTGCACACAGTACTCTAGTGCACACAGTACTAGAGTTTTACTCTAGTGCACACAGTACTCTAGTGCACACAGTACTAGAGTTTTACTCTATAGTGCACACAGTACTCTAGTGCACACAGTACTAGAGTTTTACTCTATAGTGCACACAGTACTCTAGTGCACACAGTACTAGAGTTTTACTCTAGTGCACACAGTACTCTAGTGCACACAGTACTAGAGTTTTACTCTAGTGCACACAGTACTCTAGTGCACACAGTACTCTAGTGCACACAGTACTCTAGTGCACACAGTACTAGAGTTTTACTCTATAGTGCACACAGTACTCTAGTGCACACAGTACTAGAGTTTTACTCTAGTGCACACAGTACTCTAGTGCACACAGTACTAGAGTTTTACTCTAGTGCACACAGTACTCTAGTGCACACAGTACTCTAGTGCACACAGTACTAGAGTTTTACTCTAGTGCACACAGTACTCTAGTGCACACAGTACTAGAGTTTTACTCTAGTGCACACAGTACTCTAGTGCACACAGTACTAGAGTTTTACTCTATAGTGCACACAGTACTCTAGTGCACACAGTACTCTAGTGCACACAGTACTAGTTTTACTCTAGTGCACACAGTACTCTAGTGCACACAGTACTCTAGTGCACACAGTACTCTAGTGCACACAGTACTCTAGTGCACACAGTACTCTAGTGCACACAGTACTAGAGTTTTACTCTAGTGCACACAGTACTCTAGTGCACACAGTACTCTAGTGCACACAGTACTCTAGTGCACACAGTACTAGAGTTTTACTCTAGTGCACACAGTACTCTAGTGCACACAGTACTCTAGTGCACACAGTACTCTAGTGCACACAGTACTCTAGTGCACACAGTACTAGAGTTTTACTCTAGTACATTTTGAATTCTGGTATTTCTACATTGCAGTATTGAAACTTAAGTACAAAACTTTAGTGCTTTTTTCCACCCCTGGAAGTGAATAAAGGAGATAATTATATTTTAACTGCATATCTAGGTGAAGACCCTTGAGGCTCTCTCTCTGCCTCCCCCCCTCATAAAAGTTCAGCTGTGTCTAAATCATCACGTTTTATTATCAATCAAATCACCAGAACAGGACATTGTTGTACAAATCTACAAACCCTTAGATTAAATTCAATACCAGTGTTTGAAATTGGTTATTCCTACAATATCCACTCATTCCTGTAGCGGCGCAATAAAGACGAGCTGACCTTTTCACAACAGCCATTTGTAGGCTATAGAATCGCTGAAGGTAATACAATGAGTATTGCTTTTCTATCATCATTTTAATACTTTTGTCTGGTCCAGAATGACTGTTATCTTTACCTCTTTACACTAACGGCCGACATTACCCATGTTTTTTTGTTTTTGCTGGGCAAGGTTCTTTTCCCACTAAAGAGATGGTTGGAGGAGGCAGTCATTGCATTGCGATGTTGCAAACTACATGCTTACTGCCTTATAGACACGAATTGGGGAAATTACTAAGCTCTTGCAAGAGGGGTGCTATAATAATTTAGTGGCTGAATGTAGTCTACTGCACTTTTAAACTAGAAAAAGTGCTCCTCAGGGCACAGGTCTCCACCAGCCCAGGTCAGGTTATTGTGGCCTCCTGGTGGCGCTATAATAGGCCAATGTGAAAAGGGTGCCATTTCTTCTTATGCCTTTGATGGCAATTGGACGTTCAAATTCTTGATTTGAGGCAATTTGTTCCAAAAATGCGTTTTGCAAATATCCACCTGTTGGTAGCACTATAACAGGCTAATGAAAAACCTGTAGGATTTATTCCTCAGCCTAGTAGGAAAGTGTGTGAAAATCTTCACGTAAAATTACACGCTGCATTCATGATTTGACGCTTTTTGTTCAAAACCGGCCAATCCTGCAAACTTTGGAAGCCAATGTTAGTCAATTAGGATGGAATATGAAATGTCAGACAGATCCGTCTTGATCACATGAGTGTAGAGATACTGTGTACATATTTGCGGGATTTTTGGACAGAATCTTGAGAAGTAATATGAAAATCAGCCTCCTGGTGGCGCTATAAAAGGCAGATGTGACAAATGCAGGTCATAGGTTTTTCCTTGGTCTCTATGGAGTGTGCATGCAAAGTTTCATTCAGATCGGTGCAGTTATAGGTAAAAAACTTAAAATGTGAAAGTCTGCCTCATGGTGGCGCTATAACAGGTCGTTCTAGAGTAGACTCTAAATTTGGGGCAGAGGTTAGTTGTTGGCATCCAGGGAGTGTGTGACCACAATCTGGCATCGACGGGGCCGACGGTGCCGGAGATTAGCTGTACACAGACGCACGGACGGACGGACACACACACACACAGATCGTGATGAAATGTGTTCAAACTCGGCCTCATGGTGGCGCTATAAGAGGCCGTTCTGAAGAATTTGGGGCAGAGGTTAGTCATTGGCATCCAGGGAGTCAGTGTGTGTGCAGAGTTTGGCATTGGCCGAGCCAACGGTGCCGGAGATTAGCAGACGGACGGACACATACACACAAACATACTGTATGGAGTGCAAAACATACTCTCTCGCCATGCCTTCGGCCTGGTTTTTGAGTGGTGCTAGCCACTCCTATAGACACCTATGTGTGTCCCTGGCTGTGACTGTCTGCCCGTCCGAGTATGGAAATAGCGTTTGTTGACCACCAACTTTTTTATTTTACTGTGCACTGAACAACTTCACTGTGATTCAGTGATGCGTGCCAACAGGGTTTAACTGAACAACTTCACTGTGATTCAGTGATGCGTGCCAACAGGGTTTAACCCAACAGCCTTATGAGAGCTTTAATAATTCACACATTGTGAGAATGCTCTGAGCAGCTGCAGTTCCATCCGACATCGTTTTTTGGAACATAAGGCCTGAAATGATGCGATCGTTCACGTCACATTCGTGGATTTACAGCAACAAAATGTCATCAATATGGTTCAAATGTCATTTATTTAAGTGGGAACAATTAAAGTCGACACACACACACACAACACAACTAAACGCAACGACAACAAAAGTGAGTGAGAGAGAGAGAGAGAGAGAGAGAGAGAGAGAGAGAGAGAGAGAGAGAGAGAGAGAGAGAGAGAGAGAGAGAGAGAAGAGAGAGAGAGAGAGAGAGAGAGAGAGAGAGAGAGAGAGAGAGAGAAGAGAGAGAGAGACACACACACACACACACACACACACACACAGACATAGACAGAGAGAGAGAGACACACAGAGACAGAGACAGAGACAGAGAGACACACATAGACAGAGACAGAGAGACACACAGAGACAGAGACAGAGAGACACACATAGACAGAGACAGATAGACACACAGAGACAGAGAGACACACAGAGACAGAGACAGATAGACACACAGAGACAGAGACAGACACACAGAGACAGAGACAGAGACAGAGACAGAGACAGAGATAGAGACACACAGAGACAGAGAGAGAGAGACACACACAGAGATAGAGACAGGGACAGAGACAGAGACAGAGAGAGACAGAGACAGAGACAGAGACAGACTCCCGGTGTCTTTCCCTTGTAAATCCAGCAGATCAGAGTGCCAGTGTGGAGGAGCTGGCCACCACTATTCTATTGACTATTGTGGGAGCATCAATCTGCCAGATCCTGGCGGCCGCGGCCCACCGAGGGAGTGGTCTCCCCTGGCGGCCGAGGCCCACCGAGGGAGTGGTCTCCCCTGGCGGCCGAGGCCCACCGAGGGAGTGGTCTCCCCTGGCGGCCGAGGCCCACCGAGGGAGTGGTCTCCCCACCGAGGGAGTGGTCTCCCCACCGAGGGAGTGGTCTCCCCTGGGGAACTGAAGCAAGAGAAGGTCAGGGGAAAGAGTCATGTATCAAACAGCCCTCTCCCTCTGGGGGGTTCAGAGCTGGAAGCAGTAAGGTGACACGCAGGTAGAGCCTATCTGTGGGTATTTTTCTTGGACACAAAGTGAAAAGCCTTTACATGAAGTCATTCTGGCAGGGGTGGCTCAGCAGGTTATTACATTAACCATGCAAGATGTGATAGGGGTGGCTCAGCAGGTTATTACATTAACCATGCAAGATGTGATAGGGGTGGCTCAGCAGGTTATTACATTAACCATGCAAGATGTGATAGGGGTGGCTCAGCAGGTTATTACATTAACCATGCAAGATGTGATAGGGGTGGCTCAGCAGGTTATTACATTAACCATGCAAGATGTGATAGGGGTGGCTCAGCAGGTTATTACATTAACCATGCAAGATGTGATAGGGGTGGCTCAGCAGGTTATTACATTAACCATGCAAGATGTGATAGGGGTGGCTCAGCAGGTTATTACATTAACCATGCAAGATGTGATAGGGGTGGCTCAGCAGGTTATTACATTAACCATGCAAGATGTGATAGGGGTGGCTCAGCATGTTATTACATTAACCATGCAAGATGTGATAGGGGTGGCTCAGCAGGTTATTACATTAACCATGCAAGATGTGATAGGGGTGGCTCAGCAGGTTATTACATTAACCAGGCAAGATGTGATATTTGCACCTTGTGAACATAATATTTACGCCAGCCAAAAAAGAAGATGATAACTGCATGGAAATGTTGATCTCTGCTCCCATCTCTGTTCTATCCATCTACTGCTCCTATCTACTGCTCCTATCTCTGTTCTATCTATCTACTGCTCCTATCTACTGCTCCTATCTCTACTGCTCCTATCTCTGGTCTATCTATCTACTGCTCCTATCTCTGTTCTATCTATCTACTGCTCCTATCTACTGCTCCTATCTCTGTTCTATCTATCTACTGCTCCTATCTACTGCTCCTATCTCTACTATCTATCTACTGCTCCTATCTCTGGTCTATCTATCTACTGCTCCTATCTCTGGTCTATCTATATCTACTGCTCGCTTTAATAAAGTATTCCATCAGTATCGTGAATGGAAACCTCAAACATAAAATAGTCCTATTTCAGTGAACGTGCAACTGCATTGTCTGCCATATCCAAAGCCTACGTGCCAAACATCCTTCTGGAAGCAATGAATGGGGTTCTGTCTCCGTCGTACAGTCCAAAGTCTTGGGGTTGGTTCTGTCTCCGTCGTACAGTCCAAAGTCTTGGGGTTGGTTCCGTCTCCATCGTACAGTCCAAAGTCTTGGGGTTGGTTCTGTCTCCGTCGTACAGTCCAAAGTCTTGGGGTTCTGTCTCCGTCGTACAGTCCAATGAATGAGGTTCTGTCTCCGTCGTACAGTCCAATGAATGAGGTTCTGTCTCCGTCGTACAGTCCAATGAATGAGGTTCTGTCTCCGTCGTACAGTCCAATGAATGAGGTTCTGTCTCCGTCGTACAGTCCAATGAATGAGGTTCTGTCTCCGTCGTACAGTCCAATGAATGGGGTTCTGTCTCCGTCGTACAGTCCAAAGTCTTGGGGTTGGTTCTGTCTCCGTCGTACAGTCCAAAGTCTTGGGGTTGGTTCTGTCTCCGTCGTACAGTCCAAAGTCTTGGGGTTGGTTCTGTCTCCGTCGTACAGTCCAAAGTCTTGGGGTTGGTTCTGTCTCCGTCGTACAGTCCAAAGTCTTGGGGTTCTGTCTCCGTCGTACAGTCCAAAGTCTTGGGGTTCTGTCTCCGTCGTACAGTCCAACGTCTTGGGGTTCTGTCTCCGTCGTACAGTCCAACGTCTTGGGGTTCTGTCTCCGTCGTACAGTCCAACGTCTTGGGGTTCTGTCTCCGTCGTACAGTCCAAAGTCTTGGGGTTCTGTCTCCGTCGTACAGTCCAAAGTCTTGGGGTTCTGTCTCCGTCGTACAGTCCAACGTCTTGGGGTTGGCATATCTATGGCCAGGGCCGGATTACCACCTCTGAGGGCCCCTGGGCACTGAAGCTCCAAGGGCCCCCCTTCACATGCACACATAAATCTTTGTGCGCATGCAACATTTTTGCTGTTTTGGGCCGTTTTGAGGCGGTTTTATGCCGTTATATTGGCCTATTTCCGGTCTCCTACCCCCACCCCCCCCCCACCCCCCCCAGAGTGACAGCCAATCTAGCGCGTTGTTGCTGCTGCTTTACACACAATTGCACTTTTCAGCTGCCTTCTCACCAACAATAAAACAATGGTGTCTTTTTAGACACCATTTATTTAATTCGGATTAGCAGGGACATTTTCTGTGGAGCTAAAAAAGGGGCCCCTGGTGCCCAAGGGCCCCTGGGCATGTGCCCAAAGTGCCCATATAGTAGATCCGGCCCCGTCTATGGTTCCCTGGCTGCAACAACAGAACATCCAATGGCACTCCGCTGATGCAATAACATTATCACAATATTGTGCCGAACCTCAGTCACACTCCTGTAGGTTCATAATGTCTGCCACTTGGCAGCTGGCAATGCGTGGCGATGATGGCGTGTACACAGTAGTGTTCAGCTGCCCCACAACGAGCCTTTAAAAAGACATTCAGATACTCTGAGACAGGAAAGGAACGCACAGGAATGTGCCTCAGTGACACCCACCAGGAACTGAGCTGCATCATTCAAGAAGATAAACTCTACACTGTAGCAACAGAACTGCACCATGAGGGCCAAACATGGTTAATAAACTCTACACTGTAGCAACAGAACTGCACCATGAGGGCCAAACATGAAGATAAACTCTACACTGTAGCAACAGAACTGCACCATGAGGGCCAAACATGAAGAAGATAAACTCTACACTGTAGCAACAGAACTGCACCATGAGGGCCAAACATGAAGATAAACTCTACACTGTAGCAACAGAACTGCACCATGAGGGCCAAACATGGTTAATAAACTCTACACTGTAGCAACAGAACGGCACCATGAGGGCCAAACATGGTTAATAAACTCTACACTGTAGCAACAGAACGGCACCATGAGGGCCAAACATGGTTAATAAACTCTACACTGTAGCAACAGAACTGCACCATGAGGGCCAAACATGGTTAATAAACTCTACACTGTACCAACAGAACTGCACCATGAGGGCCAAACATGAAGATAAACTCTACACTGTAGCAACAGAACTGCACCATGAGGGCCAAACATGAAGATAAACTCTACACTGTAGCAACAGAACTGCACCATGAGGGCCAAACATGAAGATAAACTCTACACTGTAGCAACAGAACTGCACCATGAGGGCCAAACATGAAGATAAACTCTACACTGTAGCAACAGAACTGCACCATGAGGGCCAAACATGGAGATAAACTCTACACTGTAGCAACAGAACTGCACCATGAGGGCCAAACATGAAGATAAACTCTACACTGTAGCAACAGAACTGCTCCATGAGGGCCAAACATGGTTAATAAACTCTACACTGTAGCAACAGAACTGCTCCATGAGGGCCAAACATGGTTAATAAACTCTACACTGTAGCAACAGAACTGCTCCATGAGGGCCAAACATGGTTAATAAACTCTACACTGTAGCAACAGAACGGCACCATGAGGGCCAAACATGAAGAAGATAAACTCTACACTGTAGCAACAGAACGGCACCATGAGGGCCAAACATGGAGATAAACTCTACACTGTAGCAACAGAACTGCACCATGAGGGCCAAACATGGTTAATAAACTCTACACTGTAGCAACAGAACTGCACCATGAGGGCCAAACATGGTTAATAAACTCTACACTGTAGCAACAGAACTGCACCATGAGGGCCAAACATGGTTAATAAACTCTACACTGTAGCAACAGAACTGCACCATGAGGGCCAAACATGGTTAATAAACTCTACACTGTAGCAACAGAACTGCTCCATGAGGGCCAAACATGGTTAATAAACTCTACACTGTAGCAACAGAACTGCACCATGAGGGCCAAACATGGTTAATAAACTCTACACTGTAGCAACAGAACTGCACCATGAGGGCCAAACATGGTTAAGATAAACTCTACACTGTAGCAACAGAACTGCACCATGAGGGCCAAACATGGTTAATAAACTCTACACTGTAGCAACAGAACTGCACCATGAGGGCCAAACATGATAAACTCTACACTGTAGCAACAGAACTGCACCATGAGGGCCAAACATGATAAACTCTACACTGTAGCAACAGAACTGCACCATGAGGGCCAAACATGGTTAATAAACTCTACACTGTAGCAACAGAACTGCACCATGAGGGCCAAACATGGTTAATAAACTCTACACTGTAGCAACAGAACTGCACCATGAGGGCCAAACATGGTTAATAAACTCTACACTGTAGCAACAGAACGGCACCATGAGGGCCAAACATGGTTAATAAACTCTACACTGTAGCAACAGAACGGCACCATGAGGGCCAAACATGAAGAAGATAAACTCTACACTGTAGCAACAGAACTGCACCATGAGGGCCAAACATGAAGAAGATAAACTCTACACTGTAGCAACAGAACGGCACCATGAGGGCCAAACATGAAGAAGATAAACTCTACACTGTAGCAACAGAACGGCACCATGAGGGCCAAACATGGTTATACTCTACACTGTAGCAACAGAACTGCACCATGAGGGCCAAACATGAAGATAAACTCTACACTGTAGCAACAGAACGGCACCATGAGGGCCAAACATGAAGATAAACTCTACACTGTAGCAACAGAACTGCACCATGAGGGCCAAACATGGTTAATAAACTCTACACTGTAGCAACAGAACTGCACCATGAGGGCCAAACATGAAGATAAACTCTACACTGTAGCAACAGAACTGCACCATGAGGGCCAAACATGGTTAATAAACTCTACACTGTAGCAACAGAACTGCACCATGAGGGCCAAACATGGTTAATAAACTCTACACTGTAGCAACAGAACAGCACCATGAGGGCCAAACATGGTTAATAAACTCTACACTGTAGCAACAGAACTGCACCATGAGGGCCAAACATGGTTAATAAACTCTACACTGTAGCAACAGAACTGCACCATGAGGGCCAAACATGGTTAATAAACTCTACACTGTAGCAACAGAACTGCACCATGAGGGCCAAACATGGTTAATAAACTCTACACTGTAGCAACAGAACTGCACCATGAGGGCCAAACATGGAGATAAACTCTACACTGTAGCAACAGAACTGCACCATGAGGGCCAAACATGGAGATAAACTCTACACTGTAGCAACAGAACTGCACCATGAGGGCCAAACATGGAGATAAACTCTACACTGTAGCAACAGAACTGCACCATGAGGGCCAAACATGAAGATAAACTCTACACTGTAGCAACAGAACTGCACCATGAGGGCCAAACATGGTTAATACTCTACACTGTAGCAACAGAACTGCACCATGAGGGCCAAACATGGAGATAAACTCTACACTGTAGCAACAGAACTGCACCATGAGGGCCAAACATGGTTAATAAACTCTACACTGTAGCAACAGAACTGCACCATGAGGGCCAAACATGGTTAATAAACTCTACACTGTAGCAACAGAACGGCACCATGAGGGCCAAACATGGTTAATAAACTCTACACTGTAGCAACAGAACTGCACCATGAGGGCCAAACATGGTTAATAAACTCTACACTGTAGCAACAGAACTGCACCATGAGGGCCAAACATGAAGAAGATAAACTCTACACTGTAGCAACAGAACGGCACCATGAGGGCCAAACATGAAGAAGATAAACTCTACACTGTAGCAACAGAACTGCACCATGAGATAAACTCTACACTGTAGCAACAGAACTGCACCATGAGGGCCAAACATGGTTAATGATAGAAGATAAACTCTACACTGTAGCAACAGAACGGCACCATGAGGGCCAAACATGGTTAATGATAGAAGATAAACTCTACACTGTAGCAACAGAACGGCACCATGAGGGCCAAACATGGTTAATGATAGAAGATAAACTCTACACTGTAGCAACAGAACGGCACCATGAGGGCCAAACATGGTTAATGATAGAAGATAAACTCTACACTGTAGCAACAGAACGGCACCATGAGGGCCAAACATGGTTAATGATAGAAGATAAACTCTACACTGTAGCAACAGAACGGCACCATGAGGGCCAAACATGGTTAATGATAGAAGATAAACTCTACACTGTAGCAACAGAACGGCACCATGAGGGCCAAACATGGTTAATGATAGAAGATAAACTCTACACTGTAGCAACAGAACGGCACCATGAGGGCCAAACATGGTTAATGATGCCCGCCAGGAACTAAACGGAATCATACCAGGGGAATAGTGAACTCAATCAACTGAACTGAACTGAACCAGAACTTTGGGCAAAATGCACAGTTGTTCTAACAGTTATGGAATAAAGATAGGCTTCAGGAAACAGCGTTTGTTCTGTGTTTGTTCTGCGTTCTTCACGTTTGAACTGGGAGTGGGAGAGGAGTCAGAGGAGGAGGAGTCAGAGGAGGAGGAGTCAGAGGAGGAGGAGTCAGAGGAGGAGGAGTCAGAGGACAAAGACTGGGAGTGGGAGAGGAGTCAGAGGACAAAGACTGGGAGTGGGAGAGGAGTCAGAGGACAAAGACTGGGAGTGGGAGAGGAGTCAGAGGACAAAGACTGGGAGTGGGAGAGGAGTCAGAGGACAAAGACTGGGAGTGGGAGAGGAGTCAGAGGACAAAGACTGGGAGTGGGAGAGGAGTCAGAGGACAAAGACTGGGAGTGGGAGAGGAGTCAGAGGACAAAGACTGAACTGGGAGTGGGAGAGGAGTCAGAGGACAAAGACTGGGAGTGGGAGAGGAGTCAGAGGACAAAGACTGAACTGGGAGTGGGAGAGGAGTCAGAGGACAAAGACTGGGAGTGGGAGAGGAGTCAGAGGACAAAGACTGGGAGTGGGAGAGGAGTCAGAGGACAAAGACTGGGAGTGGGAGAGGAGTCAGAGGACAAAGACTGGGAGTGGGAGAGGAGTCAGAGGACAAAGACTGGGAGTGGGAGAGGAGTCAGAGGACAAAGACTGAACTGGGAGTGGGAGAGGAGTCAGAGGACAAAGACTGGGAGTGGGAGAGGAGTCAGAGGACAAAGACTGAACTGGGAGTGGGAGAGGAGTCAGAGGACAAAGACTGAACTGGGAGTGGGAGAGGAGTCAGAGGACAAAGACTGAACTGGGAGTGGGAGAGGAGTCAGAGGACAAAGACTGAACTGGGAGTGGGAGAGGAGTCAGAGGACAAAGACTGGGAGTGGGAGAGGAGTCAGAGGACAAAGACTGAACTGGGAGTGGGAGAGGAGTCAGAGGACAACGACTGAACTGGGAGTGGGAGAGGAGTCAGAGGACAAAGACTGAACTGGGAGTGGGAGAGGAGTCAGAGGACAAAGACTGGGAGTGGGAGAGGAGTCAGAGGACAAAGACTGAACTGGGAGTGGGAGAGGAGTCAGAGGACAAAGACTGAACTGGGAGTGGGAGAGGAGTCAGAGGACAAAGACTGGGAGTGGGAGAGGAGTCAGAGGACAAAGACTGAACTGGGAGTGGGAGAGGAGTCAGAGGACAACGACTGAACTGGGAGTGGGAGAGGAGTCAGAGGACAAAGACTGAACTGGGAGTGGGAGAGGAGTCAGAGGACAACGACTGAACTGGGAGTGGGAGAGGAGTCAGAGGACAACGACTGAACTGGGAGTGGGAGAGGAGTCAGAGGACAACGACTGAACTGGGAGTGGGAGAGGAGTCAGAGGACAAAGACTGGGAGTGGGAGAGGAGTCAGAGGACAAAGACTGAACTGGGAGTGGGAGAGGAGTCAGAGGACAAAGACTGCAAAACCTTTCTGTTTTTACTGGGAGAGGAGTCAGAGGACAAAGACTGCAAAACCTTTCTGTTTTTACTGGGAGAGGAGTCAGAGGACAAAGACTGCAAAACCTTTCTGTTTTTCTATATTATTATTATTTCGGTTCTCTCTCATGTTTGAGGCAATATCAAACGGTCGTAGATCAGTGATTTACTAGGCTTCTTCCAATAAACCCTACTGACAATATTACACTTTATAGTTTGTTTGTTAGAATTCATACTTGTGCAGTCGTATTTTTGTTAGGCTATATTTGTGTTCTTTTCTTATTGCATGTGTCGGTATGTCAGGTGTGTCTGCATGCGTGCTGCTGTGTATGCAAATTAGCTGGCTTGTGCCCGCACAGTACGCGGACGTGATTGGCGTGTGTGCCGTGTATGCAAATAGGGGTGCGTAGGACTGCGGAGATGATTGATGGGGGACCAGTAACTTCCCACGTTTGAAAAGTTCCTCTTCTCGGAGTTATATACCGCTGCTGCGTGTTGAAACTCGAGGGGGCAAGGCCTCTGAAACATGGGTGGGATATGAGGGGGCAAGGCCTCTGAAACATGGGTGGGATATTTAAACAAGGCCTCTGAAACATGGGTGGGATATTTAAACAAGGCCTCTGAAACCGGCAGATTTACACTGATTGGCAGGATATGTTTTTTATAATAAGTTTATAATAATATTATAAACTAAACAGACATATCAAAGAAAAATACCAGGGAAAAATAATATATATATATATATATATATATATATATATATTGGAGGACCCAGCGGCCCTCAAAAACACATTCTGCGCCCCTCATGCATGAGTCATGAATTCACTCATTTGTGAATTCATAATCTCAGATGCACCGTCACATCGTCACTCCATATTTGGGCAAGACTGAGTTCATCAATATGACGTCATCAACACGATCAGTCAGCGATCCACAGAGAAGCCAGGCCATTATTGGACCTCATCTTCTAACTGTACGACATAATACAACCATTAGTACAGCAGGGAATATGACGTAATTGAAGCTCTACTAGTAGTAGCCGGCGGGGTAAAACAAGCGCTCCTTACCGCAGCTATCCTACGAAAAAAAACAACTTGTGCCCCGCGACTGGGAGGTCGGGTTCGATCCCCGGCCGGGTCACACCAAAGACTCTGAAAAATGGGACCCAGTGCCTCCCTGCTTGGCACTCAGCATCAAGGGTTGGATTGGGGGTAAATCCCTGCGACATACTAGGCCTGGGCCGTGGCTCAGCAGTCCAGGCACCTTGGCTGGTAATCCAGTCTGGCAGTGTGCCGCGGGTTCGACTCCCGATCCCGACGGCCTTTACTGCATGTCACCCCCCCCCCCCCCCCCATCTCTCTCCCCATTTTCCTGTCAGCCAAAAAGTCCCTGCGACATACTGTACTAATGTGCATCTCATGGGGTTTTCTTGTACATCAAGCTGCAGGGAATACTGAGTTTGGCATTTTAATATAAACAACTTGTGGCCAATGTAAATCGTAAATGAGACCAGAGTAAACAAGAGAGCTTTGTACAGTATATATGGAAGATATCCCAGGTAAGGTTTATGCTTTTCTACAGCAGAGAGACAGCGGAAATAAGATGAAACACCGAAGCAACTTCAACTCTCCACACTTAAAAGCTGTATTCCTGTCTCGCCTGCCCCTCGCTCGGTGCTAAAATTATCTGCCAAAAGGCACTGGCGCTGCCTTCTCCCCTGATGCAACTCCACAATAGCATGGATCCAAAGCCTGGCTAGCAATTGATTTAAAGGTCTGCAGGGAAATAGAGAGCAGGGGAAGAGATCAGTTCCAACGGGTCAGCTTGTGTTTATACAGCCAGCTCTAGGATATCAATTTAATGCAATGTACACGCGCGCGTTCACATGCGTGTGTGCGTGCATGCGTGTGTGCATGTGTGCGTGCGTGTTCCATGCCCAGTGATTCGTTCTCCCTCTCCCTCCCTCTCTGAATGTATTTTCCTATGATCACTTGCCCAAAACATATATGCCAGGGTGAAAGTCTTTAGTGTATAATTATAATTCCACAGTGCACATTGATCCCAGTGCTCAACCAGAATAAGCACAATAATGATAAACACACCTGATTCACTAGCTTTGATTGATTGATTGATTGAAATATTTATTAACAGTCTAGTTTGCAGAATTACAGTACATTTCAAGCACAAACTCAATACAAAGGCTGTTAACTGTGAGTGGACGACCCAATTAAGCATTACACTTGTTTCCAACAGGGTCCACCATGTTCAATTCATCAAAAACATTTAGAGACGTACAAATAGACACTTCTACACCCATATTTTGGGTGTGAAGGAGTTTTCCAAATTTCCCATGTCCCCTACAAGTCTCCATCCAAGCAGACTTGAGAAAGAGCGGCCCTCCGCAAAATTCACAGACGAAAAAAGATTACTGAATCAGACGTAGGAAGTTTGGAAAGTTCCTTTACACCCAAAATATGGATGTAAACAGCTTAGTGCAGGGGTTCTTAACCAGTGGTCCGGGGACCACCAGTGGTCCTTGAGGGGGTTCCAGGTCGTCCCCAGCGAAATGATAGACCCTTACGGGTCCATTTGGTTTCATTTTACGCTCTCAAGAGTTAAATTATTGTTACACATCTGCATTAGTTAATTTACAAGAAGTCTACACAATTAAAAAACAATTGTTATTTTGATCAACATCTGCCTGTTATCTCTCCTATGGTACCAAACTACCAACATCAATACAGCATGGAATTTGCACAAAATGTTATCCAACGATAACAAAATATTCTTTAGTCTTACTCTTGGGTCCGCAAGACTAAGGCCCCTTTTCCACCGGTTGGTTCCCAATGGGAACCGGTTCAGTTCTTTTTGGTTTTTAGTCCATGAGCCAGAGCTCCAAAATTGAAACGTTATTATGAATTGAGTGGGCACTTACACGAAGACAATGATTTATTGTATTACAAATTTTACATTTTTAAATATGCAAATGAGGCATTATGTAGGAAAATATGCAAAATAATCGAAAATATGAAAAAGCTGCTACTGTGGAAGGGTTATCATGTATTAATTTACTTGATCCTATAAACAATTTAATATAGGGTATAGTTTGCCCACCAATTTTGGAGCTCTGGCTCATGGACTAAAAACCAAAAAGAACTGAACGGGTTCCCATTGTGGACTTCAACCCTTTTCATATCAAGGACAAGGACCATTATTTAACCCATTTTGACCTGAGATCAGATTCTAAAAATGTCTTCTACATCCTGACACTTTTCTGAAAAAGCTATGTTTCTATGTCAGTCGTTCTTCGATTTTTCAAAAATAGCAGACCTACAAGCTCGTAGCGCGCCACAAGCTCGTAGCGCGCCTTCGGCCTGGTGGAGACAATAAGAGTCTGCCACACGGTGGCAGCAAAGGGTAAGCCTTGCCAAGGTATTTTCGCCATATGGGTACTTTCATTTCCGTTTCCCCCGCTCTGAGACCACCATTGAATAAGGCATTGAACCACTACGATGAAATGTGTTCTATGAGCAGGGCCTGGCTGGAAACAAGTTCTTGAGCTTAGCCCAGATACCCACCGAGTGGCGCGCTACGAGCTTGTAGGTCTGCTCTTTTTGAATAATCGAAGAACGACTGACATAGAAACATAGCTTTTTCAGAAAACTGTCAGGATGTAGAAGACATTTTTAGAATCTGATCTCAGGTCAAAATGGGTGAATACAGGGCATCCCCGGACAGTGTCACTTGGTCATAGGGTGGTCCCTGGAGCACGTGTTTGATGAATGATGACAGCTGCATATCTGTCTCCCTGTCAGTGGTGGAAAGTAACTACGTACATTTACTTAAGTACTGTACTTAAGTACAATTTTGAGGTTATTTGTACTTTACTTGAGTCTTTCCAATTTAGAATACTTTTACTTCTAACATCTTGCAACATCGGAGTTGGAACCCGGAGACCAATTGGGTCTCCATTGACCCGCTGAGCGATGTTCAGAGGTGGACAGCCGCTGCTCCCGCCGGTGGGGGCAATGGGGCATGCAGCGGTGGCTCAGGGGTAGAGTGCCTGGATGGTAACCGTAAGGTTGCCAGTTCGAACCCGGGCTCCCCCAGAGTTACTGTCGAAGTGTCCTTGAGCAAGACACTGAACCCCTAATTGCTCCCGATGTGCAGGTTGGTACCTTGCATGGTTTCCGCTGCCATCGGTGTATGAATGTGTGTGTGAATGGGTGAATGTAATGCACAATCTCTGTAAAGCGCCTTGGATAAAGGCGCTATATAAATGCACCATTTACCATTTACCAATAATTTTGTACTTTTACTCAAGTACAGACTTTTACTTTTAACTTTTAACTTTAGTATGTCTCCATTGTAGTATTGATACTTTTACTTTTCCCACCACTGCTTATATATAATATAATCCTGCCTATATATATAATATAATCCTGCCTCAGTCCTTTCAACTAAACACTGTTGCCCTGATGTTCAGAGTCCCTGTGAGGGTCCTGTCACGCTGGGTGTGTTGTTTGAAGAGGACATCTGACAACATGCACACAGGCACGCAGCCAAGCACACAGCCAAGCACGCACGCACGCACGCACACACACAGCCAAGCATGCACGCACGCACGCCAAGCACGCACAGACATTATATAAATGATTCTTTGTGTCAATTGTGCTTTTCGGTATAATAAGCCTATCTCACAGCCCCCTTTCCACGCCCCCTTCCGGTAGATAGTGGTGTCATTTAACATTAGCATTTACACGTTTTTTTTCTCTGGAGAATCTAAGTACATTTCCTAATGTAAAAATGTGACAGACCAATATTATTATGAAGCAAACAAGATGGTAAATCAGCTCGAACAGATAGAACAAACCTTACCTTGAGAAAACAAAAGTTGTAGACTTCTTAAATTACCTCTGTTAACATGTAGCGTCTATGGAGTGACGTCACGCTATCACCACTAGCCCCGAAAGGGGGCGTATTAAGGGGGCGGGGAAATTCTGTGAGATAGGCCTATTGCTAGGTGAATGCTATGTTGTATCTTTTATGTTTTTTGGTGTATTTGGTATGTTCTTTGGTTAAAAATAATGCAATGAGTTGTTACTCTAACACTTATTTACTTGTGTACTTGTGTCAGTGGCTCAGGGATAGAGTGGCCGCACGGCAAACGGAAGGTTTCCAGTTCGATCCTGGGTTCCCCCAGTTAGTGTTGAAGTGTCTTTGAGCAAGACACTGAACTAGGGATTCACCGAAAGGGAAATTCTTGGCCGAAACCGAATACCGAATACAGGAAACAGTTGGCTGAAAACTGAATACCGAATATGATTAATATTATATATCTTTTTTCCTACCATTGCTGTCATGGCAACTTAAAGGACCACTTCACCACTTTTCAACTTCTCTTCCTATAATTGGTCCTAACTAATGTTCATGATAAAATACCACCATTCTTTCCTACTCAGTCTGTGTCTCATAGGAGGGCTGTGGGCAGTTCAGAAACCCGTCCACCAGTGACATCATCGATGGTGAATCCAAGCTAATAGAAACGGCAAGCTTTCTTTTCCTGAAAAGTTGCTATGCAAAAGTTGAAGCCATCGTTCTCACGATAATACAAATCTAAATATATTTTAAAACAAATCTTGTTTAAAAAAAAAATCTGCCTAATGATGATGTCACTGGTGGACGGGTGTCCGAACTGCCCAAAGCCCTCCTATGAGACACAGGAAAAAATGGTGGTGTTTTATCATGAACATTAGTGAGGACCAATTATATGAAGAGATGTTGAAAAGTGGTGAAGTGGTCCTTTAAAGCTACCTGATTTATGGCAAAAGAAATGGTTATGGCAAAACTTAACTTAAATAATAATCACTATTATGGGTCCATAAAACATTTATTCAGCTCTTTTGAATGCATTAATTGCATACACTATTCGGTGATTTATTTTCTGCCTATTCGGGCCGAAACCGAATAGGCCGAAAATGCATTTTTTGCCATTTTGGTGCATCACTAAACTGAAGCCCTAATTTCTCTTGATGTGCAGGTTGGTGCCTTGCATGGTGGCCATGTTGGTGCCTTGCATGGTTGGTGCCTTGCATGGTTTCCTCCACCATCGGTGTGTGAATGTGTGAATGATGATTAATCTATGTAAAGCACCTTGGATAAAGGCACTATATAAATGCTCCATTTACCATTCACAGTACATGAGATGTAAATCTTTACCTGTGCAGATGAAGAACTTTGACTCTCCAACACTCAACTCGACTTTGTTTAGGGATATGGATACCTGAAGGACACCTGTTTCAGGAGAGAGAGAGAGAGAGAGAGAGAGAGAGAGAGAGAGAGAGAGAGAGAGGTTACTGTACAGTAATACAATGTGTCTTGTATGCAGTGTCACAGTAGCCTGGATCCAGCCCAAAGACCCCGCCCACTCTCTGAGTGGACTGAGTCTCTTGGTCTGGTGTTGCACTGTGAACCTATAATTTCTTCGGTACAAAAATGTATTATCCAATGAGAATCGGTGGTGGGGGTGGGTCTAACAAACAACCAATCAGCGCCGAGTCCCGTTTTCAGCGTCATCACGCAGCGCAACACACAGAGGAAGGAGGGAAAAACAACACTAATGGCTACTGGTTGAGGGAAATTCTAATCCCCTCCCCCTTGACATCGCTCAGACAGGAGACAATGTCAGACTGAAGCTTCAAGAAAGCTACAGTCTGTTAATCAGGCTAGTGTCACAGGGGATGCTAATGTTTAACATTAGTGGGGAAAATGTGACTGTGGCATAACAAAGACTGTTCTTTCATAACAAACACTGTTCTTTCATAACAAACACTGTTCTTTCATAACAAAGACTGTTCTTTCATAACAAACACTGTTCTTTCATAACAAAGACTGTTCTTTCATAACAAAGACTGTTCTTTCATAACAAAGACTGTTCTTTCATAACAAACACTGTTCTTTCATAACAAACACTGTTCTTTCATAACAAACACTGTTCTTTCATAACAAAGACTGTTCTTTCATAACAAACACTGTTCTTTCATAACAAACACTGTTCTTTCATAACAAAGACTGTTCTTTCATAACAAACACTGTTCTTTCATAACAAACACTGTTCTTTCATAACAAACACTGTTCTTTCATAACGACTGTTCTTTCATAACAAACACTGTTCTTTCATAACGACTGTTCTTTCATAACAAACACTGTTCTTTCATAACAAACACTGTTCTTTCATAACAAACACTGTTCTTTCATAACAAACACTGTTCTTTCATAACAAACACTGTTCTTTCATAACAAACACTGTTCTTTCATAACAAAGACTGTTCTTTCATAACAAACACTGTTCTTTCATAACAAACACTGTTCTTTCATAACAAACACTGTTCTTTCATAACAAAGACTGTTCTTTCATAACAAACACTGTTCTTTCATAACAAACACTGTTCTTTCATAACAAAGACTGTTCTTTCATAACAAAGACTGTTCTTTCATAACAAAGACTGTTCTTTCATTCTCTCCTTTTTTTAAGTGTCAAAACGGACTATTTCAATTCGGGCAGCAGCATCTATGTTACGTCACCATATACACATGGACCAATCAAGAGGCTGCTTTTCACTGTTGTACGGACAGCAGTTGAAACGCAGTCACTGATTGGCCAGGGTCATTTTCTGATTTCTGCAGCTTCCACATACTCTCTGCCTATTGGCCGAAGTCCAAAAGGCCTATTCATAGTCCAGTTTTCGGTGAAGAGGTGACCACCGAAAACTACAACCTGACGTCAGTCACGTCACGCCGCGGTGGTCAACACTCACACACCACATCTCTCCGTTTCTACTAACCACTGTATCGGTGGTCACCTCTTCACCGAACACTGGACTATGAATAGGCAGGCAGGCACACATGCACGCACGCACGCACGCTCGCACGCACGCACGCACGCATGCTCGCACACGCACTCACAGATGCTCTGGATATCATCAGCCAGACAATGTCAAGCTGTTCTTTTAACCTTTAAGGTTTTGTGCAGATTGTGCTCCTCATTTCATATTATAGGCGCTAATAGTAATCAGATTTGTATTCTGTACATTGCATTTGTAATATCCATACATTTCGTATTTATATCTGTTATATTGTATACATTTGCATAAGTATATGAATGAAAATGTAGATGAAATCTACAGCTCCTCATGTGGCCTATACTCCACAGCTTAATACAGCCTCTCGGTTTGTTCTCCTGGATTCGTGGCATATTCTCATTTCGTACTCATTCTGCGTTTGATGTAATCCATTCACACTCATGTTTAAATCATGAGCGGCTCGGTGCAACATTATTATTAATACGCACGCACGGCAACGAAATCCAACATGGACCCAGACGTTATCCATGTCTCGACTCGGCCGGGGTAATTTAGCAGGGAGGGAAATCGGCTTTTATTGACCTATCAGGAACTCCTTGCCTTGCCGTCACGGGGATATCGAGAACAGCCCTGCCATGCGATCCACCCTCCCAATTAGGGGGATTCTTGACCCCCTGAATGGCCGTTTTAAAAATTCATTGGAGGCAGACCGAGAAAAAAAAACCGTCCTCCTTGCTCTGGTCACCGAATACCCCCAAGAGAACATCTCTCTCTCTCTCTCTCTCTCTCTCTCTCTCTCTCTCCTCTCTCTCTCTCTCTCTCTCTCTCTCTCTCTCTCTCCCTCTCTCTCTCTCTCTCTCTCTCTCTCTCTCTCTCTCTCTCTCTCT